>NW_007244553.1:122817-167514 GCF_000164805.1 Carlito syrichta
CCTCCCTCCCTCCCTTCCTTCCTTCCTTCCATTTTCAGTGAGGAAACTGGTGAACTTGGGTCTGGCTGTGTTATATTTAAGGTGCTGGTGGTGATGAGGTGTCCAAGAGGCCAGAGGAAGGTCAAGGAGTTTTCATGCAGGCAGGATGAGATTCAGGCGTAAGTGGGACCTCAGGAATGAAGAAAGGCAATAATTTTTAAGTAGAAGGTGATAAGCAGCCATGTCTTTTACTCTGAAACTTGAGTGAGCTGATGCCACCAGATTGCCCACTGAATCTGGAGGATTAGGGGGGAGCTACTTTTACACATGTAATCACCTTTTGTATACCCAGGGGTCAGAAAGGAGCAGAGCAGATATTCATGAATATTTGTTCAATGGAATTAATTTGGGGAAGGGACACTTCTTTCTTTGAGTTAGGATGTTGGGTTTCCATCCTAAATCTAGCACTTACTAGCCAGCAATGCAGGTAGTAATGCCACTGCTTGCTTCACAGGGTGAAGACAAGGGCTAAAGGAGCTATGTGTAAAGCACTTAGCACAGAGTCTGTCCTGTAGGGAGTGCTTGAGATAAATGACTGTTCTCATTGTGTTCTTTGTGTTAGAAGAAGAGCTAGCAAGCAGCCACATAACTCAGGAACTGAATATTAGGGTTTTCCAGCCCATTTCTGAGGCTCCTTATGTTCCTGTCTTCTATTAGTTACACAGTTTACTATTATGGATGGCTATGGGGAGTAGGGGAATAGGACAGAACGTACTTCCTGAAGAAAGCAATGAGCTTCTGGCTTCCAGGTGAACTAAGTGGAAGGAACATGGGTTAAAAAAAAAAAAAAAGGCATCAAAGAGGGCCCGGAAGCTGACCCACTGTTTTGCCAGCACTTCTTTGTTCTTTTGGATACTTTCTTTTATCCTTTCTGGGTCTTTGCTTTTCATTTATGATGTGAAGGTAACTCCCTTGTCACAGAATTGTTATTGAAGCCCAAATGAGATCATAAGTGAAATGTCTGGTATGTAGGGTACACTTAATAAATGGAAGTTATCTGATAGGGGAGGTTCTGACTTGTTAATTAATCTATTTAGTTTTATTATAACATACTTCCTTTTTCCCCCTGTTGTTTTTCTTCCCATTATTTTTCTTTTATCTGAGAAGTTTCTTTAGGGTTTTTCAGTACTTCTTCCTTTGCTATTTTAACTCCCACTGTTTTCTGGAGGGGCTATGCAAGTTTTCTCTCCTCAGACAAAAAACCAATGCAATAGTTCACCATACACAGTTATCTTTGTCTTACAGGTCCAAAACTGTTTGGATGGAAACCAAAACTGTAATTTTTCAATGCATTCATAAAGTCAGTGTCAGATTGATTAAGTGGATATTTGAGTTCTCTTATTTTAAAATGTGTACTAGCATATACCTTTGTAGAAAGAATAAATCATCCCATGTAGTTACCTTGCAAGTACTCATTTATAATAAATAAATATTTATAAAGTAACCATCAGAACTCTCTTATCTTTATGCCATTGAAGACCGTAGGAGATATAAAAAAGTAAGTAGCATTCTAGATGAGATCTACTAAGTAGTTTGTTTTTGCTGATTAAAACTGTGGGTTCTAGTCATATGTCTGGAAGGAACTTTGGGGTCAATCTGGCTCAATCTACTTATTTTATATATTTAATGAAGTTAAAGTTCAGAGAGTTGAAGTAACTTGCCTAAAGCCATACAGCTAGTTGGTAACTGAACAAGACTTTGCTCCTTTTTGTGGTCAAACTGAGACAGCATCAAGTTTGGGCGTTGCCTTAAAAGGCTTCTGAATTGTTCTCCCTTGACCATGTGACTTCTGGAATCTAGCTCCTATCCAGGCACCCCTTCCCATGCTTACCTAGGAGCCTATTAACTGGTGGTTCAAGGCAATGTCTGTCTCTGATCAGGTCATCAGTAGCCAAAAATAAAAGTATTCATGTTGTCTCTCTTGGCCTGTCTTTCTTGCAGACTCGCCAGCCCGTCTTTGTGCAACTGCTGCAAGGTGTGTTCCGGGTTTACCACTGCAACTGGTTAATGCCGAGCCAAAAAGCCTCTGTGGAGAGCTGTATTCGGGTGCTCTCTGATGTAGGTAAGATGTTGAGACAGTTTGGATAGAACGTAGTGAAAGTTAATCTCCTAACAGTAGTAAAGGCTACCATTTATTGAGCACTGGTTACAACTCTTCTAAGATTAAACAGACAGGAAGTTTCAGAGCCAGATCTGCTATAAAGATCTTTTTGATTCCTCAACCTCTTTTTGATCTACCAAGCCAGCATCCCCCAAAGAAAGAGCCAGTGAGTCCAAAGTAAGATAGGCCTAGAAAAACAAGATTCCACAGTTAAATGTTAGGCAACTCTTGGCACTTCACAGTACACAAGCTTATTTAGACCTGGGAAGTCCCTCATTCAAGAAATTAATTTGTTTAATTCAGCAGATGCATTTGACCCCATGGAAACTTTTTTTTCCCCCACAAAGCACCTATCCAATCTCCAGGAAGACCCTTTCTCGGAAGTGGTACGCTGCTCCCTCTGGCTCTGACGATAAGTGGTTCTCCATTCCCTCTTTAACTTCCCTCATGTCTTGCCTCTTATAAGTAGCTTTGAAAGGAAGGTATGAAAATTATTTCTCCCGGGCCAGGCATGGTGGCTCATGCCTGTAATCCCAGCACTTTGGGAGGCTCGAGGCAAGAGGAATGCTTGAACCCAGGAGTTCAAGACCAGCCTGGACAATATAGGGAACAGCCTGGACAATATCAAGCATGGTGGCATGCACCTGTAGTTTCAGCTATTCATGAGGCTGAGAAGGGAGGATCTCTTGATCCCAGGAGTTGGAGGCTGTGGTGACCCATGATCATGCCATTGCACTCCAGCCTGGGTGACAGAGTGAGACCCTGACAAAAAGCAAAAAAAAAATTACTTCTCCCTTTACCCTGACTTTATCAGACTCTGTTACTTTACCTCTTCTCCATCCCCTATAAATGCTATGTGAAGGACTAAGCTTCCTGCTTAAAGCTGAGAAAAACATTACCTGCCTGGAGTAGGTGGATCCCTGCAGACCAGAAGATCAAGATAGGTGTGGTTCTTAGCACTACTGAGTTGCTGTCCAGCAAGTATTAGTTGTATTTATTAGTACCTGTTGCCTGATTTCAGTAGTCTCTTGCCTGATTTCCTTCTCTCTCCTGTGGTAGATGTCAGTGTCTTTTTATTATTTATGTGACTGTACTTCACATAAGAGATTAGACTTTTGAGAGTGTATACACCACAGGTTCATGATGTGATATCACAGAAACAGGACCTTGTGATGGACTCTTCAGATAATCCTATGCTTTCTCTGTACATGATTATCCATCATAAAAGACATGCTTGTTGAGGCCAATGGACATGTAGGAGTGAGTCCTTGCCACACAAGTTAGTTGTTGGTTAAAACTTGAGCAAGTTGCTGACTTGACTAGCAGTTCAACACTCATTGCTAGGTAAAAATCTTTCCATTGTCTTAGTGGTGATAAGAAAAAAGACAAGGAGAATTGATGTGTTTGGAATGGTAAGGCATGAAACCAATACAACCCTCTAACTCTTAGGTTTACCTCCATACCTCTTGGGATTACCTTCTCCTGATGAAAACCACACCCAGAGATCACTGGGATAGTTGTTTAGCTTATAGGATAGCCAAGGCACAGAGTTTCTAGCTGAGATGAGTGTATCCTGTTTTTTAATTTTTATATTATTTGTATTATTCCAGATCTCTCACTTTCTATGTTAAACTAATAGAAAGTTGTTGGTTAGCTCATAATTCCTTTCCCTAAATTGTGTCTATTTACTTGGGATTTAAGCAGTTGCTCCTCAGATTCCTCTTTCTTTTTATTTTTTTTAATTGGAGTCTCACTCTGTCAGCCATACTGGAGTGCAGTGACCGCTCCCGGCCACCGCAGCCTCGACCTGCTGGGCTCCGGCGATCCTTCCGCCTCAGCCTTCCAAGTGGCTAGAACTATAGGTGTGCGCTACCACGCCTGGCTAATTTTTGATTTGTTGTAGAGATGAGGTTTCGTCAAGTTGCCCAGGCAGGTCTCGAACCCATGGGCTCAGGCAATCCACTCACCTCAGCCTCCCAAAGTGCTGGGAGTACAGGCTGAGCCACGGAGTCCGGCCAGATTCCTCTTTCAATGTGTTGAAGTTGTTTTTACATTTAGATACGGGTACTGGTACACCTTCTTTGAGTCTAGTGTTTTGAGATATTGAAGACAAGATATAGTGTTCTTTGGAGATTTTCCCATATGGAAAAAAGGATTATTAGTCTTAGTTATCTTCTTTTTTAAAATAAACCATTCATTTAGGAACTATTTTAGATTTATGAGAAAGTTGCAAGGATAATACATACATAATTCACATAGATCCCTCACCCAGTTTCTCCCATTGTCAGTATCTTACATCATCAGAGCACTGAAACTGATATTGGCACATTGCTGTTACCTCAGTTCCAGACTTGGATCTCATCAGTTTTGCCCCGGTGTCCTTTTTATGTTCCAGAATTCAATCCAGGCTACCTCACTGCATGTAGTTGTCATGTCTCCTCAGTCTCCTCTGGTCTGTGATGATTTCTCAGTCTTTTCTTGCTTCTTATGACCTTGATAGTCTTGACAAACACTGGGCAGGTGTCCTGTAGAATGTCCCCCGTTGTGAGCTTGACTAATGTTTTTCTCCTAATTAGACTAGAGTTATCCTTTTTTAAGTGGAAGAAAGAAGCACTAGTATAGAAATAATAGCTTAGGTAATTGTAAATACTGTCTTTTGTATTATATTTAGCTTAAGCCAGCATTTTGTAGATTGTTGTACAGAACAACAAACGTGAACGAGTTTTTAGAAAAACAGTTTATTGCCAATGAAATGAGTTTCCTGTCTTGATAATTCTTAAAAGATATGAACACGAACACATCAGTGACCCTAAAAAGTCATTTTGTTGGGGAAACCCATTCAACTTTAACTCTGACTTGCCCAAACTTTATGACCTTAGAGCATTTTAACATTCCTCAGAACTGCTGTCCACCAGAATTCACACTGAGAAACCCTAACCTAAAAGATGGTAAAGTTGAGTTGAGCTCACATTCGGTACCATGTACATTCTGGGCCTGGGAAAAATATGCTTGTTGGGAATGGGGCATTAAGTCATCTCTAGGGCATCTCCCCACCAACAGTTGCAGGCTCACAAGTCATCTTTCTCCTGTGTAGCCAAGAGCCGGGCCATTGCCATTCCTGTGGACCTGGACAGTCAAGTCAACAACCTCTTTCTGAAGTCCCACAACATTGTGCAGAAAACAGCTATGAACTGGAGGCTATCAGCCCGCAATGCTGCGCGCAGAGATTCTGTTCTGGCAGCTTCCAGAGACTACCGGAATATCATTGAGAGATTGCAGGTAATGCCTGGTGCTGAGAGTAGTGCTGCTTAGCCAACCCTGGGTGGTTGTCACATACAGCAGTGCTTCCTCGAGCCAGACAGCATCCACACTGGGTGGTAGGGAGATGTCAGTATGGTGGATGAATAGTCAAATGTTACAAAGAATGTAGGATCAGGAGTGAGAAGCTTTAGGAAAAGTTCCTGACAAAGTCGTGGTATTTAAAGGTTATTTATAGATTTACAGTTTTTGTATGTGTGAAGAATGGGGATTCCATTCTTATTGTGAAGGAATATTTAAGTATTACAAGAGGATGTTTAGACGAAGGGTATAAAGGTTCCATTTTTTCCATCACTCTGGGATTATTTAGCCCCTTGAATATTCAGCAGGTAAACAAATGTAGTGATATCTGAGAGAAGAGACTGTCAGAATAAGCCAGATGAAAACAAAAGTATTATTCATTCCAAGCTAGATTATATTGTTTTTTTCTTAGCAACTACCAGAAGATCTGTTATCCCTTTGTTAAAGGGAAGTGCAGCAAGTATTAGATGAATGTTACATGCTTAAACATACATTTTTACGTTAGCTCTTTTTGTTTGTAAACAAAAACATGAAGTGATTCTCTCAAAGGTAGTATATGGACCACAGTTTGAGAAGCACAGATCCTTTGGATGACCGCAATGCATGGTCCCAGACCAGTGCCTGATGCTTAGAAATGGTATAACCTTGGGGAGATTTCTTGATTTATCTGTGCCTCAGCTTCCTAATTTGTAGAATAGGAAAATATCTTATGTGGTTGATGTGAGGATTCAGAGAATTGATAACGTTCCAGTTATCTTTGTTTTGTGAAACGAATCACAACAATTACTCTCTGTTGCTGTTCGGGAGGTTGGCTGGGCTCAGCGAGGTTTTTCTTGCTCAAGGTCTTTCATGAGGTTGCAGTCAGATAGTGACTATGGGTGGGCTCATCTTGACACCTTGTTCCTGTGCATGTTTGGCAGCTGATGCTGGTTGCTAGGTGGGACCTCAGCTGGAGTTGTTGACTGAAACACCTACATATAGCCTTCCCATGTGGCCTGGGCTTCCTCATAACATGGAAGCTGGGTCCCAAGATGAGTATTTCTAGAGAGAGATAAGTGAAAGCTTTATTGTCTTTGACCTAGCTTCGGAAGTCACATAACATCTCTTCTACCATACTTTGTTGGTCAAAGCAGTCTCAAAGATTCCCTCAAGTTCAAAAGGAGCGAATCTAGTTCACCATTTGATGGTAGGGTTGTCAGTGTCACACTGTGGGAAGAACATGCAAGATAGGGTATATTGTGGTGGTCATCTCTGGAAAATACAGTACATGTAGAAAACTTCCTAGCTTGTAATGAGCACTAAGTTGAGAGCTACAATTATAGTTATTACTACTAGTATTGCTGTTGTTACTACTATGGCTATATTAATAATTACTGTCGTTAGGTGAAGTAGCTGAGTCTCTGTAAGGTTGCATAACTTTCTGAAAACAAATGAGTTCACTGATTCGCCCATCAGCCCACTACCAGGCACTAGGGATACAGTGGTGAGCAAAACCAGAGATGATCTTTGTCTCAGAACATCTCAGGTTTTGGAGGGGAGACAGACATTAATTGTGAACATAAAATAGTGAGAGTGACAAGTGAAAAGTGCAGAGAAGTGAGTAGTACATGAAAGATTCTAATGAGGTACCTAGTCTTGTCTGGGCCTAGGACTGGGAGTCAGAGGAGGAAGTAACATTTGAACCAAGATTAGAAGGAACAGTAGGACTTAACGAACAAAAGGGAAGGAGACAGCCTGTGTCAAGACCATTATCCAGAAAAGAAGGTGGCATATCCAAAGACCAGAAGAAGCCTGGGGTGGCCAGAGTCCAAGGAGCTGGAGAGGTTGGCAGGGCTTCATGGGTCAGGTTAAGGATTTCAGCCTGTATCATGATAGAACCAGTTCTTGATTCCTAATAGAGAGTTTCCTGACCCCATTATGCTTTTAGAAATGGGAGGAACTGTGAAGACTCATAACTATAAACACAGCATTTTCTTGCCTGCTCAAACTAAATAAATTATCTGTAGTCAAACACACCAGTTTCATCGGGGTGTGGTGGCTCATGCCTGTAATCCCAGCACTTTGGGAGGTGGGGGCAAAAGGATTGTCTTAACTCAGGGGTTTGAAACCAACCATGGCAACTTGCAAGACCTCGTCTCTACAATAAAATAAAATAAAAAATTAGCTGGTCGTGGTGGTGCGTGCCTGTAGTTTTGGTGGCTTGGAAGGCTGAGGCAGAAGGATCCCCTGAACTCAGTAGGTCGAGGCTGTGGTGAGCACAATTGTGCCACTGAACTCCAACCAGGGCAACAGCGTTAGATTCTGACTCAAAGAAAGAAACAGTTTCTTGTGCTTGTCTTAGATTTATTCTGCATATCCTCAGGAAATGAAATAAAATACAAGGGTAGGCAATACTGTTATAAGGACTTGGACTTGTAAGGGATCCTCATCATCCAATTATTCATTGCGAGTCCCTGTAGTTATGCAATTAGCTAGTACAGCGAACGTTGTCATAATGTAAGAAATCCAATCGCAAACTGACTACTTATATAATCCCCATTTATATATCCCCTCACTTAACACAAACACTTTTCCCTACCCATCACTTCATGGTCTTTGTTGGTGTCTCTGATTGCTGAATGCAAATCAATTGCAATGTAAAGTTCAAACTGTGCAAAAGATGCAGGATTTCATGAAATACATGAATGTGTTGCTGAAGAGCTATTTCAATCCCACGTAAATGCTGTAGACAAAGATTTGCCAGAGTTAGGACCAGTAACAAGAAGAAAACTTTGACTAGGTGCTTCCAAAGGGGAAGCTGATAAACCCTCAGAGAATTTTTAAAAAATGACTCTGTTGTTGACTGTGCTGTGAGAGTCAATATGAATTAAAGGGGGAAAAAGATATGAATTAAGGGGAATTGCAATGTACTATCTTACATTCTTTTGGAAAAAATGCCTCCCCATCCAAAGAAATCATCTGAGTCGTTCATACATTCTCTGTGCATCCTAGACATTATTAAGTGATTGCAGTTATCACTCAAATTTTGTTAAATGTAAGATTAAATGATCTTCACATGGTTTAGTTTTTATTTCTGGGTAGAAGATCAGTCAGCTCTTTCTTGACCCCAATTGGGTCCGCAATATTGAGGTGAATGTAGTTTAAGTGGCATTTCCTATGCAAATCCTTGGTGAACCAGGCTTTTTTGTATTATCCAGTGTGCTGTGTTTGGCCCCTGACTTAGCCAGTGTGCCTCCAGTGAGGTACTGAGTTATAAAACCATAGAGCAGGCTTTAGCATCTTTTGAAGACAATTTCTCATCTGTTTTCTATCATTTGCCTTTAAATGGTGTTTGTTGTGTTGGTTTTGCTGCTCTTTCAACTTCTCTCTGTTTTCCTTTCCTACAGCTATGTGTTTTGCGTTTGAAGACCATCATGCTATCAGGGTACATGTATTTAGCATGTTGATACAGCATGTTCATTTGTGTTCTCATGTTTGTATGACTTTATTACATGAATAGTTCGTGTTCAGTGAAAAGAATTAGACAACATTGACAAGTATTACTATATAAAAGTAAAATCACCTGCAATTCCACCACTCAGAGAAAACCAGTAGTGATGTTTTAATGGTATTTTATGTTTATCCTGTAGATATTGATGTTGTTTATAAAAATAGGATCATAGAGTCCATTCTATTGTTTGACCATTTTTACACTCATATCATAGACATCTTTCCATGTTGTTAAATGTATTTTTTGCATCATATTTTAGAATATATGAAATGATTCCTTGAGTAGCATAAGGTTATCTCAAAAGAAGAGGTGGTGGGAATGTTGACTTGTTTTTATTTTGTCTTCTGCATCAAGGGCTAATACTTCAGGTAACCATTGGGCAGTGTTTAATAATCTGAGATGAATGCTAGACAGTACTAAAGTTACTCTAGCCTAGCTTCTGCGTCATGTTGTAGGGCAGAAATCAATGTTCTCACCCTCCTATAGTTGGCCTCCGCCTGAACTGTTGACCAAGGCTGTGCTTCCATTGCAGGACATCGTTTCTGCGCTGGAGGACCGTCTCAGGCCCCTGGTGCAGGCAGAGTTATCTGTGCTCGTGGATGTTCTCCACAGACCCGAGCTGCTTTTCCCAGAGAACACAGATGCCAGAAGAAAATGTGAAAGTGGCGGTTTCATTTGCAAGTAAGCGGCCTCTCTCTCTGGGGTGGTCAGTTGCCAGAACCTTGATGACCAGACAAAGCTTTTGTTCCTGAAGAAGGAGACGTTGTCCTGGTTTTTAACTTTGATGAATGCAAGGTCATGTGCTAGAGTCCTGTTCTGACCTTCCCACAGTAAGTCTGTCTATTAAATCCTTCTTACTGATGCTATTTTTTGTTTTTGTTTTTGTTTTGGTGAGAATTTCTCATTTTAACTGCATGCCCATTCATTCATTCATTACAGAGTACCCACCATGTGCTGCAGTACAGACAAAAAAAAGTCATGACTCTTCAGCCCTTGGGAACCACAGCCTCACAGTCTTTTCTAACAGTTTTGTAGTTTCTTGGTTTTTGCCTTGGGGCATAATCTAAAAGAAACAAGTGATTTCATGACCAGGAATCTTCATTAGATTTTTGCCCTAGGGTTAGTTGTTTGTTTTTCCTGGAGCTGTGCTCTGCCTGTGAGTTTACTTTTCTGGGCCCCTCTAAGGACAAGTGTGTGGATAAGGGAATGTGTGAGTTGGTCCTAACTATCATCCTCGTGAGACTTTTTTTTCACACTATTGGCATCTTTTAGCCATTTTACCGGCAGTCCTCAGTGGATAAATAGCCACACTCTTTAAACGAGCAGGTCTGAGTGGACCTCTGTCTCGGTTCTCCTCTTCATATAATCTGTCCATTGTATGTGACCAACTCCTGTCCAGTGAGCCTGTGTACTGTGAGTGACCAGCAGGTGTTGCTGTTGAGACACAGTCGCTAACTGGCTGTTCTTAGTGCGGGGAATGCCCTGAAATAGGTTTAATCTGGGAGCCCTTAATAAATATTTGTTCATTAACTGACTAGTTACAATGAATTGCTTGCGAAGTGTTTTTAATTTAAAGATGGTTTCAGGGATGTAATTGGTGGTTTTCCCTGCCTGCCTTCAGGTTAATAAAGCATACCAAACAGCTGCTAGAGGAGAATGAGGAGAAGCTGTGCATTAAGGTCCTCCAGACCCTCAGGGAAATGATGACCAAAGATAGAGGCTATGGAGAAAAGGTACTGCCTTTTTTGTTTTGTTAAGACCGTGTTTTACTATTAAATTGAAGTGAGGGATGTTGAAAAGTCTACCTTAGTTCAGGCATTACTGACTGAGGGGTTAACTTAAAAAAAAAAAAAAGCTGTTTATCTTGCTCCAAAAGGTAGCTAAATCACATGACTGTCTCTTTAAAAGTCAAATATACTTAGTTGTGCCTTATAGGCTGCTTGCCACAAAATCTAATGTCAGAGAAGTTAGCAATAACAAGATTTTTCATCGTTTAAAATTCCCAGTGAGAAGTAAATTTCTCTTGTGTATCAACGTATGAATTCCAGAATTTTGGGTTCCAACTCAGCATACCTGTGGGTTTACTTGCGTCTTTCAGATGAGATGGTGCACAGTCCTTCCAGTACATCAAAGAACTCCCTCCAGTTCTAACTGGACTTAAGGCGTGACAAGCATGACACCATTTTGGATTGAGGTTGGGAAATGGACAGTCCCCATGACCAGCTACTTCTTAGTATATGCAGTGGGCAAGGATATGCCAAGTCCTTTCCTCACACCTCTGAGGTTGGGCACAATGGGACAAAAACAATCTCATTGTCTTTCTTTTCAGCCCCCAGCAAAAAATCATAGGTGTGACTTTGAAGCTCACCCATTTTCATTTATTCATTATTCAAGAAAATAATGTTCACTAGTTTTCTATGAGCCATTTTTAGCAACAATTTCTGAGGAGGAAAATACAGATATCTCTGACTTACGAAAATACCCAGGGTACCTGATCTCCAGAAAGGCAAAGTCGGGACCAAAGGGAGGCCCAAACTTTACCTGTACAATGACCACTTGTATACCTAATCCTAAATTGTACCCTACATCTTTAAAATAAAGTAAAAAATTAAAACAAAAAACAAAAAACCCAAAAAACAAAATACCCAGTAACTCACTTTTTTGACTCTGGAAAGAAGCCTTGATAATTAAATCATCGATTCATTGTCAAAATGGGTGGTGACAATGAAAAGTGTAAAAGTCTACAGGGGTGTTGCTTTCTAACCTATTAGAGCAACATAACAAGTGAGAATCCTTGGATCAGAAAACAGAAAAGGAGACAATCCTTATTGCAATATACATTCCTCACTGTTCCCAATTCACAAAGATTTTAAATGTTACTCTACATTTTTAAAATATATAAATTAAAAGGTGAACAAATGTTGACTAATTAGAAAGTAGGTTTCTGTAACTTAATAGGAATTTTGTGGAGGAAATCTGCCAGATAAGAGTTTATAGATATAGGTAATAGAGATAAAGAAGCCTGGTAAGGTGAGAAGTGGTTGGATGGCCTGTTCATGCAGATATCTGCATAGGCTCCTAGTCAGGTCCTGCTCTTAAAAAAAAAAAAAAGTAGAAAAAGGCAAAGGCAGATGACAGCGAATATACTTATCAGACAAATGAATAATAACCATTTATTTTACAATAAATTTTCTTAAAGTGAGCTTTCAGAAATGTTTATAAAATGTGATTCTAGTTACAGAAGTTTAGTCTCCCTAATAAGATGAAATCTACCAAAGGGGCCTCAGCCAGCTGAATGAATATACTTGCATCTGTGGACATGGAGCCTTATTTTTCAAATATGGAGCCCACCATTTTCTCTGATTCAGAGTATCTGTTCCTTTCCATAACTGTTTAAAGTAAACTTTGGTGTCTCTCCTCTAGCAAATGTTAGAAGTTGTGATTATACATGCAGTTCCCTTTTTATAATATGAAAGGTAGATGTCCTATCCTGGAGTTTCCTCAGTCTCTGTTGCATGGCAGACAGGTCTGTCAGGGTCTTTGGGGCCATGTGGAATGTGTGCTGCTCCATTCCCTGTCCCTACCCACTAATGCCAACTGAGAGAACTTCCCAGACCCTGGTAGATGCCACATCGGAAATGTCATATTGTTGCCTGTTATGAAGCTCATGGAGAATGACAGGGCCAGGGGTAAAGAGGACCCTTGAAGAAAGAGTCAACTCTCAGGGTTTTGTGGAGATTCTTGGGCCCTTGCTCAAATCCTTTTTCAGCTGGTGGAGATATTAGTCACACCTAAGCAGAGAGGCTTGGAGGAAAGATGACATTTCTTACCAGTCTGATTTGGGCTGTCATCCCCATTCATGAAAGTGAAAATATAATAGACCAGTATGGGAATTGCTACGAAACCGAGGAAGATGTTCTAGAAACCCATGTTAGTCAGCAGCTCCAAAACCTACAGCACACGCTTGCAGCGCTTCCGGCCCAGTGCTTTGACTGTTGAAAACACTACTTAACCATTCACATTGATTGAACTTCAAAAGAGAGAGGTACGCTAAAGTCGTTCTGTTTCTCCTGACCTGATAGCTGGTATTAACTTTGTCTCTTTCACTAAGGCTTTTTGAAGATGCTTTTGATGATTTCCTGGCTGTCCCCGTTTTGACTAAAGAAGCATGACACAGAGGGTAGGCCAACTTTTTCAAGGGTAGGAGTGACATAGAGCCAACGAAGTAACCTTTCTGAAGCAAACCAGTTGGCTTTAGTCGATAAAATAAATGAGGTGTTATTTGGCCCCAGGGGTGCTGAGGACACCAGGGTGAGTGTTGAGGCCATTTCCCTCCTCCCATCCCAATTTTCCGATTAGTTGCCTCTTACGTGGAACTTGTCTCATGACTAACACCTCCTGGGGATATCCAGGAGTGTTCTACTTCCCTGCCCTCTCCTGAGATTTCACAGCCAAAGAATTGGATCTGGAAGGGCCCCAGCATCACCCCATCCAACCCTCCTCTGCACATGAGAGGGCTGGGACTCAGAACTGAAATGACTGCCCAAGGTCACATGGAAAGTCTGTATCAGGATCACAGTTAAGAGTCTAGGTTTCCTGAATCCCATTGCAGTGTCCTTCCCTGCCTCCCCTCACATAGTGTCCACCATGCATGGGCCAGGTAGTCTTTTTTTCTAAGCTGTAATCCTTAAAGGTGATGAGATATAATTATCTTCACTTATCTCTACTTTTTTCATTCAAAAACATCAGTGTGCTTGTATGGGTCTATTTGCCTGGAAAAAAAAAAAGGCCATTCAGAGCTGTCATCCATATTACCAAGTAGACTAAAACATAACAGAATTTCTGTAAGGTTGATATGCACTTTTTAAGTTTTGTATATACCCACTAGTTTCCTAGAGTATAAGTGACAATGATACTATGCATCAACCTCCTGTTATATGCCAGCCACTGCACGTCTTACCTTAAATCAACCTCAGAGATAGATGTCACTATTGCTATTAACTATTTTATACAAAAGGGAGAAATTTTCAGAATTTCTTCAGAATTTGCCTGAGTTCACATGGCTAACAAGGGAGCTAAGTTCAAATCTAGACAGACAGTCCAATTCCAGAGTCCTGACTCTACCACTGTGCTATCAGTGAACAGACTGACACCATTTGAGTGTTTTGCAGTCCACTTACAGCTTGAACACTTAAGTTTTCATTGTATTACATGATTATGTAAACGAGGCAGTGACTCGACATGCAGCAGAACTTGAACATCTAGGCTTCAGCAATTCTGATTTTTCACACAATTGAAAACAGACTCCAATTGTTAAGTGACTTTACGAATTACGATTGTTTCAGTGTCATCCAAAACCTGTAGTTCTGATCAGCTTCCATACGAAGAAGTCAAATTAGTGAGTAGTGAGTGGTTGGTCTACTTGTCTTGGTGCACTGCCCCAAGAAGTGCCCATCCAAGAACTATCACATATGATGAAAGGTAGGGGCTGGCTGAAGAAAGTTTTTGCAAGATTTTAATCATGATCCTTTAAGAATTTTTAAAAAATAATATTTCACTACTATGGCTCTAAAATATTAAGAGACCACCAAAAGCATATTCTTCTTAGAGAGTGGTAAACATAAAATAAAGAAATATTAACAATTATTACCAAAATAATGATGAAATATATTTTTGCATGATGCTTGTGGTATTTTTCTGTCATGTGTATTCAAAGTTAACAAATTTTAAAATCATATCAAAACTTTACAAATACTCTGTGCAATGCCTGCTAAACACAGCGTTTTAATCTATAGATGAAACCATGTCTATGTGGAAAAGTAAATAACCTCCCATAGCTAAACATCTCAAAATTTCATTTGAATCTTTCTAAAACTCAGAAAATCCTCAAGACCCTAGACCCTGCTTGAAAAGGGAGCATAGTTATTTTATGTGTTGGCTACTCTGTAGTTTACTGTAGGTTTTTTATTAAGCTGCTGTTGACTTAAGTTATTAGTCAGAGAGCTTTGGAAAGAAATTCAGAGGCCAGGAATTAAAGTAAAAGGATATCTCAGAATTTATTTCAAATCTGTTTCCCTTCTGAACAGTAGTAGCTGTTTTAGTACTAGAGAGCATATGACCTCAGGTAATGCCTGGGTTTTCATTTCATACAAATCTTCATTCTCCTATTAATTACCAAAGTTTCTTTGCTCTAGGTGAATAAAGTATTAACATTTCCAGCTACTGGTGTTTCTGACATCAACTTAAATTTGAAAAATGTACTAAATATTAACAAAGTTTAGTAAAAACCAACTTAGGATCATCTATCCCAAGCAAGCATAATTGTGATCATTCTTTTGTGTATTTTCTTTTTCCTGGGACTTGATGTTAATAAATAAACCCTATGTCACTGATATCACTTGAGTGGGCACTAATCATCCTGGGGGGAGATATTGCTTCCTTTAATCATCAACAGTAATGGGACCTGCAGGAGCATCAGCAGGACAAATCTTGGGATATGTTGGTCTTATTACCTGCTGAAGTTAAAGTTGGTAAAGTCTGGGCTCCTAACACCCATTGATTTGTAAAAGGAGTCTAAGGAAAGAATTTTCTCCTAACCTGATTTAGTCTTATTCTAGTAATTTTCTCTACTCTTTCATCTTCTGAGAACATGTTTTTTGGGGGAATTTGCCCTTGCCCCTGACTCATTTCAAGTTTTCATGTCTACAAGTGAGTGCAAGGCTTTCTGCATGCATGGTCAAGTGACCTGTGAGGTTCATTGCCTGACGTGAATGAAGTATAGCAGCATCCTGCCCATTTATTCCTGAGCAAGATGTCACTGTGAGCTCTGGCAGTGTCCAAAATCCCTGAACCTCTTCAAACAGTCACCATCTAGCAGTGCTTTAAGGTGAAAGAGTCAGCTTTAAGAATAATTTACAAAGTCTGTAACAATTGGCTGGATTGTATTTCCTTTCCTAACATTTCCTTCTTTTTTCTCTCCCTTTTTTCTTTTCTAGCTAATTTCCATTGATGAATTGGATAATGCTGAGGTCCTAATTTCATTGTTTTTGTTTTGTTTTGTTTTGTTTTCTGTTTTCCATGTCCCATGGTGGTGTTCTCATGCACCCTTCCAGTTAGCCCTGTGATCCTTCTTCTAGTCTCGCAGTGTTGTGTATCTGACTTTGTGTAGCGTGCCTTCTGGGAGTGAGTGGAGTCTGTTATGTTCGTGTTGGCGTTTCCCGTGAGTTTGTTTGCCATTTGTCCTTGGAGATTCCATCTGAGTCTAGAAAAAGATTTTCTAAACCACTATAAGATGTCAGTCGTTCACTGTCTAGAATCTCAACTGAATCTGTGATTGATGCTGGCCATTAGCATATCTCTGAAACTCAGTTTTGATACTAGCATAAAGAGCTGTAAGTACAGCATCTGATGCAAAAAGATGTAATTGCATGGGTATAGTTGAAAGTATTTTTGAAAAACAAAAAACCTCCACTACTCGCTTATTCTGTGTATTTAAAAGTATTGAATGTGAGGGTTCATATAAATTTTTTCAAAGTGCAGGCTGAATTCCAAAGTGCTAGTTGAGACTTTCCATCTGTGGGCTCACCGGTTAGGAATGTACTGTATCCATGACTTCTCATCTAGGAAAACTACTTATAGATTCAGAAATTGAAATGTCATCCAGTGGCTTCTGTACTTCCATATCAAATCAGTTTCACTTACCCAGAATTGCCCTGACAAGTGGTTCTTTTTGTTTGGGACTTGGGGCCTCTTAAATATTTTCTACCACAATTTTTTTTCAATATTTCTTGGCATATTTTTGGACTGTGATAATTTTTAGACTGTGATATGTGCTAGATAAATGGTACCAGAAAAAATTAATTTGGGGAATTACTGTGTATCATTGAGAGGGCTTAATTGGTTGGCAAATGAAACATACTGGACTACAATTTTATTTGACTTTTTAAAATTACTTTTCTGATCTACTTTAGACATCTGTATCTTCTTTTGATAGACCAATTGATACCTTACTTTAGATCGACAGAGCTACCAAATAGTATATGTCTTCTACTCTAATAACTACTCTAATTAATATATCATAATTTCAGAAATACTAAGAAATGGTTCCAGTATACCAAGCAAGAATTTGAACCACAGACTTAAAACTGAAGGCAACAAAGTGGTCGTGAAATTGGTGCATATGCCTCAGGAATGATCTCAGAGAGGTTAAATGATTAGTCCTAGTTCACACAGCTAGAGAGTGACTAGCTATGGGACTATCACATGCTGACTTGCCTGGCCTAGTGTGCTTACTCTTCTACCACAGTAAACTCCAGAAGCACAGAATTTTCCTTATATTAATTAGGCATGGACAAGTGAGGAGACCATGCCTTCTAGGATGATGAAAAGGTGAAAAAAACCAAAGGGAGTGTGGCAACTTAATTAATCATTCTGTGCCATTTCCTGTTTAGCTTTTCCTATTCCGGGTTATTCGTATCCTATGCTGAATGTGCTTGTTGGCACCTTTTGATACTCTTGTTTCTACCTAGAGTTGTAAATGTCTCACTGATTTAAATTTTTCCTCTGAAATATTGAGGTTGAGCTTTCATTTGCTTAAGTACAAATTAAGTCAGGAAAGGAAAAGCTTCCCTAATCGGAGTCTGTGGTGTTATTAATATACTGTTTTGCACCATAGTAATCAGTTGATGTGCTTGCTTGCTCAAGATAGAACTTGGGTCTCCTGGCTGGGAGTTTATTGCTCGCTTATGGAAAGATTCCACAGTTGGAGCAGGTGTGTTTATAATTATATACTCTAGGAAATAGAATACTGTCTGTTTATAAAAGAAGAATGTTCTGGCAGCCACTTGGATTCTTTGAAAAATCCCTGAAGAAGCAACTGTGGATCTCCTCTGCGTTGTTCCCCCTGGCAACTGTCAGTGCCAGGACACCAGCACCCATCCCTGGTCCCTCAGGCTGGCGGAGCTGGCCTTCTCAGCTGAGATACCTGATTGGCCTTTATCATTGATGCTGTTCTGGAAACTACTGCAACTCCTGTGGTTTCTCCCCCACCAAGCCTTTTGTGGGTGTGTGCTCCTGGAAACCTGCAGTCCACAGCTGGAGCTCTGCAGAAGCTTAATGAGAGCTTGTGCTGACCCAGGATTAGGGCAAGGCCTTACACCCAAACTGCATGCTGATGTTACAAATTCTGAACGTGGTGGGAAATAGCCCCAAGGTTCTATGATCCCCTGATTGAGGAAGGGCCACTGCCCTTTGATGATAAAGGCCACTTGGGTATCTCAAGAGAGAGATGCAGTGAATGACTTGAAAATAAAAGAACAGTGCCCACTGGATGTCTGTCAGTGCTCGGAGAAAACAGGGTGAAATGAGGACAGTCATAGGTTCCCTGCAAGAAAAATGCATGGTACGGGGGCCTTCCCAGCAGCCTTCTAGCACAAAATTATGTTTGAAACCAGAAAGAGGGGGTTTTTTTTGTTTGGTTTTAGCAGATAAAGAGGCAAATTTAACCTCTGGTTTTCCCTTTTCTGTTGGGCTGAGGTGGGGGTGGGGGCACAGATGGAGTGGGAGAGAGGCGGGGACTCGAGTTAGTTTTCCTTCCTTCCACTTGTAGCTTGGTTGGATTGGATTGTTACGAAAGTCTGCACCTGTGTACCCTCCACCTAAATCAAGATACTGTTTCCAGCACCCCAGAAAGGACCCTCCTCTACCCATTCTTGACTTGAAACACACCAGCTGATGCTTAAAGACATCTATTTATATGACTAATATTTGAGTGCCTATTACGTTTGAAGCACTGTGCTGAGGGATTTGGATAAAATGGTGCCCCAAATGGACATAGTGCCTGCCATTCTGGAGCTTAAGTTTGGTGGGGCAGATGGACAATAATGCACATTCATGTGTAATGACAGCTTATCAAGCATGAGAAACGTTAGCAAGGAGAAGGAATCATGGGAGTAAGGAATCTGGAGACTTCTACCTGAGCAAGGAGGCCAGGTAACAGCTTAGGATGTCAGGTAATGACTGGTGAATATCCCCACAGGTGATCCTGTGAGTCACTTTTCTAAACTGTAAAGTGCCGCGCTGATCAAAGAGATACACATTTTGGGCAGAGGCAGTGAGCAGAACAGTAGTCCAGCTAGTTTTCATGGATGTGTCTTTAGAAGGGAGTTGTGTGTTTATAAATTATGTACTGTAACTCAGTGGACATGCCTGTTTCTACATATTTGTGATGTGATTCCCACTGAATCACTGTCACTTGGGGATATGGAACCTCTGGGGGTTTGCCTTCCTGCATTGCAACAAAAAAGTGAAACTAACTTTCTTAGCTACTCAAGGCACCTGTAGCCTGCTTATATTAACTCCTCAACTTCTCCTACCTTGGGCTGCTTTACAGGCAAAAGATGCCACTGACAGGGAACTTTGTAAAATTCAGGGAGAAAAAAAGAGAAACACAAGAATGATTAAATTTCACCTTCAGGGGGCGTTCTCATGACGCCCAACCCAGGGTGGAGGTGTCCTACTTTTTTACATTGCTGTGAACTGCTGGGTTGGGCACCTGCCAACATTCAGGCGGCAGTTACATAAGAGCTGCTTTTTTTCCTGGAATTTAGGCTCACTGCTGATGTGTGACCTTCAGCAGTAATTGCCAATAAATGCAGCGGGGCTGTTTACTGTTAGGCACTGGCAACCACAGAGCAAGCTCAACTCAGAGCATACAGAAGCAATTGCAGAGTCTGTGGAGGGTTTTTTTTTTTTTTAGTGCTGAGATTATTCCATAATGACCAAAGCTGTATAATTTAGTCATGTTAGAATGCATTTTAAAAATGAACTTCACTGTTGAGTTCTAACGAACTTGTTCTGTAAAATATAGGTGAAATGACATTGTTGGAATTAAGTAGTTTTT
Organism: Carlito syrichta; assembly: GCF_000164805.1. Taxonomy (NCBI): domain Eukaryota; kingdom Metazoa; phylum Chordata; class Mammalia; order Primates; family Tarsiidae; genus Carlito; species Carlito syrichta. Next base: position 142,687 of record NW_007244553.1, read on the forward strand.
AGTTTGTTTCTAAAAACAAATACAGTTAGTAAAGACAATTGTCTTAGAAGATATGAAGATCTAAAATTGTTTCACTCAAATGCTAGGTAGCTTCTGTTTTAGCTCAATTTTCTGTAAAGCTTTCTGTTCTCTTTTAGGGTTTCAAAGGCTGATGAAGGCCAGGGCCCAGCAAGCATATTTGCAAACCCATTTATTGTTTGTTTGTTTGTTTCAGGGGAGCTGGAGATATAAATTCCCTTTGATGTACTGATAACTGTATCTATAATACAGTTACATTTCTTTGAATTGCATTCAGTTTCTGTTGGGTGGTCCATCAAAAGAGATATCCTATTTCAAAGGAAAATTCTAGAAGCCCAGGGCAGTACTGCTGAGGGCAGTAGAAAACAAAGGGTACTTGCAGGCTAGGCACACAGGCACACATGAAACGGATGGATAGGAAGATGGATGTGGGAGGGTGCTGTTGTACAAACACTAGAAATAGTCACCCAAGGAAGTCTGTGGGCTTCTTTTTATTTAAGAATGACAGAGTATAATTTCCTTCATGTATAGTAGAAATTTATCCCTTGGTAAAATGTTAGGTATGTTATGTATGGAAAGCGAGTAGACCGGTGTCTTATATGCACATATCCAGTTATTACACAAGGACCATAGTTAGAATGGCCTGATTCATGGCCTCATCTGGGAAGGACACTTAGGATTCAGTGACTTGAGGTACAGTTTGAATTTCCATTTCAAAGCCAGTCATTGAGAATCTCTTTTCTATTAAATTAGATTTTATTGACCTTGTCTAAAAACACTGGGAGGACATAAGATCAAAGGATAAATATGAAGAGGCAGTAGAGGCGATAGCTGGTTTCCAAGCACAAAACTAAACCACATCAGATTGTTGTTTATCACCTGCTGGTATGGGAGACTCACTTTGATTAGAGGTGTCAGCACCTGAATAGAGTAACATGTCCTGGGACTAAGGAGGGAGAATACGAAACTTGGGCAATTCAGACATATGTACTCTCAAAACAGTCTCCCTTAATATGTGTTCATTCAGAGCTTCATTGTCCTGTAAAAAAGAAAACTTTAATAATAAAGCTGTGACTTCATTCATTTACTAACATGATCTTTTGTTTTAGATATTATACATTGTATTTGTATAGCTATTGTCTTATTTAGACATTCATAGCTTATCAGTATGCTTATATTTATCAAAATTGCAGCTTACTACTGTAAAGAAACCTTTTCCTCAAGGAAGCACAGCTAAAATCCCCATAGGAGGAAGCACTAGTATAGGCTGTTGGTTATTTCACCAAATTATATACCGGATATGGCCTGGCCTTTTCCATGCTTGAAGACATTTTATGCCTTAGCAGGTTGTATTTAGGAAACTTGCCTGTTAGATATTATGAAATTAAGTTTTCTGAAAATATACCAAGCATTACTTAATATTTCAGCTGAATGGAATCCTAAAGAACATCTACTTTGTCTTCCTTGGACAGTTCAGGAGGTGGAAGCCTAGAGAGGTTCAGTGATTGGCTCAAGGTCACACAGAGAGTTAGAGCTAAACCCTGGGTGAGCCGTGATCTCATGATGCCCGTCCAATGCTCTTATCTATTCCATAAAAGGATAGCATTAAAAATTGTCCTCCTGGTAAGGTAGGATTCATGAAGCTACAAAGCATCCTCTTGTCTCAAACGGCTTCATGAAATTTTAAAGGAAGAGAAAAAAGATAGCTCATTAATTTAAATTTAATTTTTGTTTTAAGAATTAAACTAATTTTAGAACAAGTATGACAACCGTTTACAGAGGAAATAGAGTGTGAGTACAATCGTGAAACATAATTCCTGCTGAGTGATTAAGAAATAGATACATATTCCTACAGCCATTATGAAAGAATTCAAAATGCTTCCCTGGACAAAGAAAGCACAGGCAAGATAATTGCACAAACAAGTGATACACCAGTTCCAGTTCCATCTTCTTTATTTTCTTTAGTATTTATGTTCGTTGGCAAAGGAGCAAGAGGGTAGCTCTATGGGTTCCTATGGTGAATCCATGCCTATAGTCTTTTTGTTCTCATGGTATTGCATCAATGTAAAGGATGCATTAGTGGGAGTGTGGCCCATGCAAATGGTAGAATATAGTGCCTCTTTCTATCTATATCTCTGCTGTTTTAAAATGCATTCTGTTTTTTCTTATGTATTCTTTTTGCACTAAGGGCAGTTAGCAAAAATGTTTACACTGTGTTAATGCTTTAGCCTAAAGCATGCAAGGGTAGAGTTGCAAATATATTCTGGGATTGTGATAATACTTATGTCCTCTTGAAAACCCACATACCTGAGCTCTGTTTTTACTTTCCTTGCCACACTCAAGTCTTTTCTGCCACTGTGTGCCTCCCCACACCTTTAGAGGAGGCTAAATGCTTTAGAGGGAAATTTTCTCCTTGGGACTAGTGGAGCTGGACTCCTGCATGAAAGATCTTCCATCCAGAATTGCGTGAACGGCCCTCCACGTATGCCTCTTTGTCTTTGGTGAAGTCGTTTAATCCCTGAGATCTTTATTTGAATTTACCTATTGGGAAATAGAAAAATAGACAGAAATAATTAGTCTACATACTATAGCAGCTTAATATTAAGGGTTTATTTATTTATTTATTTATTTATTTATTTATTTATTTATTTTTTTTCCCATCTTGGAGATCCAACTACTAAAGGGCTAGCAATGAACTGGATTGAGACACTACCAGATTTCCCAGCGTCACTCCTTCCATGCTTTCAACACTGGTTCTGGCCACCACTTGACAGCCACCTTCTGGCCTCAGAATGGGTGTGCTGGAGGCCAAGGTCCCACAGTTGCAGCGTGAAACTTGGCTTCCTCTCATGACCCCAGACTACACCTTGCACCAGTCAGCCATGCTGCTGGTGCATGACTTTGGTCCTGGCAGTTACATCTGACATCAGTTCCCTGCTCCAGGCATGTGTCCTTTTGGAGGATAGATTTATAGCACTGTCTTCACATGGAGCAGTGGATTTGCTTCCAGCCATACTTTCTTGTAGCCATCACACACAACTTCACACGTCACTCGCATGTTCTTTGGAGGAATCCTCTTGTCTCTCATTATAAGTTAGAAACTATGAAGCCGAGGGGGCGGGTAGTCAAAGGGAGCGTCTGCATGATATGGCAGGAGTGGGGCCAGGGAACCCAGCCCATGAAGCCCCTGAAGGAAATGCATGGGTGGGACAAAAAAGTAATCTTGAACGCAGGAGACGCTTCTCCCAGAGACACCGGAGAGGTAGGCTTCATACCCTAAGCCACGCCTCTCCTGTAGGACAGGATATGGGAAAAGGAGAGACCCAGAAAAGAGCCTGAACCCACAAAAGATGATTGGCACAGAGGAGTAGCAGTGCAGAGCTTTCACAGACTTTGGGACCCTGCTGTCATCACTGCCTCCTCTTCTTCCTGAGCCTCCGTGGGTATCACTCCATCCCATTCCCTCTCGTGGACCAAGGAGACACAGATGTGCAGTGATTCTTCCTTTTGCACTTTTTGTTTTAAGACATAGTTCCTTCTTGGTTATACTCTCCTGTCTCTCCTTATTTTTCATGTGTTTCCCCCTCTCGGGTCAATTGTCTTCCTGTACAACCACATTCAGTTTAACCTAAAAGTGTCTGGTTACCTCAACTGCTGAAGCCCACTTCAGCAGTAACACAGTAAGATCGTGTCATCTTTGATGTTTCCTCCTGTGTTTTGTCCTTGAGTGTTGGTCTGTGGACTTCTCTCTGTGCACCACGAGGTGCGAGTGCCGTGACTAACGTGCTTCGTTTACTCCCAACTTAGCTGCCACCAGCTCCGGATGCTGAGAACTCCACAGAGGTGTGTTGCTCACCTATATTTGTAGTGCCAGTGCCAGCAAATATGATCGCTTCTCAGTTGTCCTGGTTGAGTGTCTGGATTGTCATGGCGAAGTGTCTGTCTCATTGAAAGGTGTAGGAGGGAGGTCTCTAGGCTGGCTGGGAGCTGCTGTTGAGGAGGTGGCTCTCAGTGGAGAAGGAAAGTCCTGAGGAACTGGAGGTATATCAGGTGTCCTCTGTATGAAAAGAACGTGACCCTTTGAAGGTTTTTACACAAAATTGTCTTAGTCTTGACACATTCAGTTGAGAAATTTAGGCATGTTCAGATCTTTCTTGCTAAACAGAAGTGACTTTGGAGCTAAGCGTGGTGTGGCACCTGTAATCCCAGCACTTTGGGGACTGAGGCAAGAGGATTGCTTAAACCCAGGAGTTCAAGACTGGGAAACATAGCAAAACCTGGTCTCTACAAAAGATAAACAAATTAGCCAGACGTGTTGGCATACACCTGTAGTCCCAGTTATTCAGGAGGCTAAGGCAGAAGGATTACCTGAATTCAGGAGGTCGAGGCTGCGGTGAGCTGTGAATATGTTACTGGACTCCAGCCTGGGAAACAGAGTGAGACGCCAACTCCAAAAAAAAAAAAAAGAATTTGGGTCCTTTGCAGAGATGATGCAGTTCTGAAGTTCCGGTTACTAATTTATAGTTTTAGTGAAAGTTGTAGTTTCACAATGTACTTTTTTTGTATTTTTGCCGCTAACCAAACTCACTAAATGAGAATTTATTAAAGCATGTAAGATCATAGAGAAGCTTCTTTGGAGACATATTTTCAAGAATCAAAATTTAATTTAGAAGCTGGGCATGGTGGCATGTGCCTATAGTCCCAGCTGTCTGGGAGACTGAGCTGAGAGGATTGCCTGAGGCCAGAAGTTTGAGTCCAGCCTGGGAAACGTTGTGAGACCTAGTCTCAAAAAACCAAAAAAGATTGGACAGTGGGTATATAAAAGCAAAAAAGAAATAGAAACAAAAAGTGAGCCAGTTAGAAGTAGATTCTAAAAGTCAAATGTATATGTGTATATATATGTATATATATGAATGTTCAAGTCTCTTTTTTGCCAGACACTAACTGTGTGATTTGGGGGGCAAGTTATTTAACCTCCCTGTGCCTCAGTTTCTCAGTTTCTTTTGCTGTAAAACGAGGACAATGATATTCCCCATCCCTTAGGACTGCTATACTAAGCTGTGTGCATAGTAGCCCAGATAGGAGCCCAGGAGTTCAAGGCTATAGGGTGGTATAATAGCACTTGTGAATAGCTACTGCACTCCAGCCTGGCAACATAGTGAGAACTCATTTCTTTAAGAAACTTTAATTTTGGAAACTGTTCTAAAATCACAGTAGTTAAAGCTAGAATGAAGTATACTTTATTTGAAAGAAGTCTATTGAAACTCTTAAAATGAAACACGAACAAGTGATGGACTAGCTAAGTGGGGATGTTTTCTAATGATCAGTCTCTAATAATCTAATCAGAATTCCTCATTATCAGTAGTTTTGATTGGAATACTTGTGTCCTGATGGGGTGGGGAGAGCCGTGGTCCCATGTCTGTGTCTGCTCAGAAGCATGTGTATTGATGTCCTTATGCATGTGCTGTGCAATGATGCATGTATGAATTGAAAGGACCTACCTGGTTGAGTCTTGTATTCCAATCCTTTGGGGTTCATGTCATGGTACATGACATAGAACTTCCTTTTCCTGATCTTTGCAAGAAGTAATGTTGGCCAGAAAGTCATGTGTGCCCATTTTAAACAGTGCTGTAGGGTCGGGGGGACAGGACAAGTGTTAAGCAGTGTCTAAAGTAACCAGCATGAGAGGTTTGTTGGGGGGGGGGAACAAAAACTCTTGGCTACTTACGAGCTCACAATTTATGTTACTGTGACTGATGCTGAAGATGATAGTGTCTCCTTAGTGTTGTACTTAAAATGAAATTTCTGCATGCTTAGCAGGAGCTTGAACCAAGTCCACCCCTGAGGCAGCTGGAAGACCATAAAAGGGTACGTAGCCTGGAGTCTTGGGTGTTGGGAGCTTGTGACCAGTGACCATAAGTCTCAGTGGACCACAAACTGGGATTGAAAGACAGCTTTTGTGTTGATGATGTTGTTAATGCATTAACTGACTCAAGAGCAATTGTGGCCATGTATATAAATTATACTAACTGGCAATTCTACCTGTTATCTACCTGATCACAGCACTGTACCCAATCAGCCTCCAAATAAGGAGAGTAAGCCTTTCAGGTTCTTTCTTCTTTGTGGCTTTCTACTGAAGTGAAGTCTAAAAAAAAATTTTTCTGTAATGACTGATGAGCATTGTAGATAATTTCTGATAAACAAAAACATATAATGAAAATAGTTCATAATTACACTCCCCAGCTATAAGAGCTGCTAATGTTTTAATATTTTCTTCCACTTACTTTTTTACACATGTGAGCACATATGTCAGCAGATACATGCACACTTGCATTGTCATTGGATTATTCTAAGCATACAACTTTTGTACCCTGCTTTTGTCATTTAATACTATACCTGAGCATTTTTGGGAAGTCTTTAAAAAGTAACAGTTGCCTGAAGTTTGTTAAATTAACAAGTGGTTCATCATTTTTCCCTTTGACAAGGAAATGAGTAAATGTGTGCATCTTTGGACAGACTTCTGGAAGACGAATTCCGAGGCTAGAAAGTAGATACTTTAGGGTGCTGACTGTGCATTGCCATACCCTTTTCTAGAAGGTTGTATACATTCATGAGCAAGGTGAACACTGATTTCCATGTTGCCCATTTTTGGAAGGTAACCAAATGTCCTGGTTTTCTGAGAGCCAATTACTATTCTAAGTTCCCTTATCAATTTTTATTAATGCTTGCATTGAGCCAATGACATAGCCTTCATCCTCATTTCACAATTAGGAAATTGAGAATCAGAGAAAGTAAGCATGCTGCCCAAGGTCATGAGTTAGAAAATGACCTGTCATTGTGCGAACTGTCTTAAAACTGTGGCCCTTGTTGTCCTGGAGAAGTTATGCCTGAGATAAATGGTAGCCCGTGCACCTTAGTTCTCTCATACCCTTTGCCCTGTCTGTTCCCACCACATTCAAATTCTTTTCACTCTCTTGGCGCTGATGGAGAAATAAACTTTGTAATTTCTCAGACTACAACCAGAGAATAGCCCCCAGGAAATTGGCATCTTGTCAGGGTTCAGCCCTCTCCTCCAGCATCCAGCATTTGATAGACCAAGGGCACCATACATTCATGCATTTTTCCATCCTGCCCTGCCCCTTAAGAATTGTCACAGATCTGAGGAGTATCTGGCAAAGACAAACAGCTGTCCCTCATGGCCTAAGCTCTCAGGGGACTCGGTTTTGAATGCCACCTGTGCTTGTAAACTTTGGAGTTGGAAACAGGTTCAAGTCTCTTTTTTGCCAGGCACTAGCTGTGTGATTTGGGGCAAGTTATTTAACCTCCCTGTGTGCCTCAGTTTCTTCTGTTGTAAAATGAGGATGATGATATTCCCCATTCCTTAGAACTGCTATACTAAACTATGTACATAAAGCACTTAGCACAGTGGCTGGAATATGAGAGATACTAACTGTAGTAGTTAATCTCGCAGATTGAAATGCTTAGGTGATTTTGTAGACAACAGAAGTAGGGGAAGGAAGGGGTTTTTAAATCCAGGCGCTACCTTAATGCTGACTAAGGTATGAGAGGCTCAGGGCTCACATTAGAGGGTGATTTTGCCTGAAGCACATGATTTTTAAGTGGCTGGAACCTGGGAAACCAAAAGGTCAGTTCTCTCTCCTTTGTGTGTGGCAATATTAACTCCTTAGTGCCTTGTTTACCACTGGCTCTGTTCCCACGCAGTTCATTAGTCACTAGTTTAACTGTTTTAAATGAAACTCATTTTAGTGGAGTGGCCAGCTAGGAGCTTAGTTTCATTACTACACATCACTGATCTAACAGTTATCATTGTCTTAACATGACACTTATTACAAGTGAAACTCTCTTTGACTTTTTCTTTTCTCAGTCTTAGGTAATAATGTGTGTGGAATTTCTTACTGAGACAAACATCTGACATTTGTTTGCATACTGTAGGTGTAAACTGCTGGAAAAAAAAACTGGTATTATTTTTTAAAAGGGTTGCACAACTAAATGTTAAAGCTGAAGAAGTGACGTTATTTGGGAAGTCATTTTTTTTTTTTCCTCTGCAATCAGATTTCTCAGCCTGGTACATCGTGAACAGCTTAGTGCTGTTGAGTAATTTATATCAAGATGATTAGGAAAGCTTTTCTCTGAAGATTTTAATTTTTCCTAAATTAAACCACTGGCTCAGAAAAACAGAATTTTCCTTGAACCCAAGTTTTCACACTAGGGATTTGCATAACTTTTAATAATTCTTACCCATTTTCTCTTTCTGTCCCATTTTACCTGCAGTTCTCAATCTTTATTCTTTTAAAAAAGGAATGAATCTCATCTGTTGTAAAAAAAAAAAAATCCTACTTGCTCCCTGTTTCTTTTTTTGCAGTTTAATTTTGTGTGTGTGTGGAAAGAAGGTGAGATGAATATGTGCCAAAAACCTTATAATTAAGAGGGAAAAAATAAAAGTTTGCGGGGCGAAATGTGGAATCACATTTCATGATATTCTCTTATGGGGGAAATGTACCATTTGATGCATCAGTTGCTATGGTAACTGCTAGAGTTTCTCTGCTTGAAGGAGAGGCAGCATGGTAATGTGAGATCCCTTTGTAACTTCAGTTTGGCATCCAGACTGCATAAATGTGAAGTTCCTGTTCCTGGCATCCACGTGCTCCTTTCAGTACCTTCTGCTTGCTTGATTGCAAACTGACCAGGGCCTTGCTGTTTAGTCTTAAAACCATGAGGAGGGTGGAGAGGAAAATCAAACAAACAAACAAAAGCCCACCAGGAACCAAAAATCTAAGTGAGTTCCTCCAGCCCCAAGTGGAATTGTGTGCAGGCTTCAGTTGGGACTTCCTTAAGGAATGCATTTTTGTTGACTGGTTACATCCATGCTTCCTTTGACTTGACCATTCAACCCCTGCTCTTCCACATTCTTATTGTGATGGTTACCTTGGCTGTCTTCTGGTTGCAGCTTGCAGATCTCAACCCAGTCTTTTCTACCTCTCCAACAATGTTCTTGTGGTGCAAAAGGGGATCCAGTTAGAGACTTAGGATGGTTATCTACCAACCATTCCTGTTGTTGGAACACAAAGTCTGTGTCTTATTGAAAGTAAATCATATAGGTGAATCATTATATTTAAAAAGGGAAATCAAATTTAATCTATCCCATTCAACATTGAGGTAACCTTTTCTTGCCCTCACTTCTTTTCTTGTAGGCTTTCTTGATTATGCCTTTTAAATTTGTGTTTCTCTTATGAAGTCAGCCTTTTAAATCGCCATTCCCAATGATTGCTTTGGAGAATGCTGTTGTGTCTGTACTGGTGGTGTCTGAGACTGCAACCCCAGTAAAAGTTCTGTTTTTATACTGGATTGGAGTTGGAGTTTTCTAAGAATCTTATATTGAAAGCACCCCACACACACACACCTGTGAGCAGTGTGTGGAATGGAAAGAGGAAAATTGGGATTTTTTTTTAACATTCATTTAAAAATCAGTCCCCTTCTCTTTCCCATTTACTCTATCCCAATCTGTCCATGGAGTCTTTGACTAGCAGCATGAATTAACAGAGGAGATAAACCTGGCAGTGTAGCCCAGGGACTTTAATCTGACTTTGACAATTGATAGGACCCAAGTCTGTTCAACCTTTCTCCTTTCTTCCTTGGTCCCCCACCTCCCCCGGGGATGCCCCTACATCTGCTCCCTCCCATCTTGTTTTGCAGACACCTCACTTGAAGTCTCCAGACCTATTCTCAGAAGTTATTAACAAATCATTTTAAATTCTACTGACTCATGTTAGAGTCTCAGGTCTCTTCAAAAGAACTCTTGAGTCTCTATTTTAGAGACCTGCTAGATTTTAACACCTCTTCTCTCTGCTAGACTTCTCACTTACCTCTCTTGATGATGCACCAGAGAAACTCCATGCCTTACTACTTTGTCCCTGGGAAAGAGTCCAGGGAAAATTCAGCCTTTCGCTTTTAGAACCTTACAGATTCAGTGGTGGCCTGGGGGGTCCCTTAGGACCATGGCAGAAAGCGTGATTGAGCTGAGAATACATCCTGCCTCTGTGTGCTGGCTTGCCAGTATCCCCTGCTATTACTAAACAAATTAGAGTTGTATGGGTTTTTACCCCCTCAGTTAGAGTTATGAGAAAGAGTTATCATATCCTCTGTCCAGGATTCTTTTGATATTTATGTTTTTAAAACTTATTGGCCGGACTCGGTGGCTCAGCCTATAATTCCAGCACTTTGGGAGGCCTAGGTGAGTAGATTTCTTGATCCTGTGGGTTCAAGACCAGCCCGGGCAACTTAGCGAGACCTCGTCTCTACAATAAATCAAAAATTAACCGGGTGTGGTAGCACGTGCCTGTAGTTCTGGCTATTTGAAAGACTGAGGCGTAAGGATCACCAGAGCCCAGCACGTTGATACTGGGATGGCTGTGAGTGTGCCACTGCACTGCAGCCTGGGCAACAGAGTGAGACGCCAGCTCAAAACAAGTTGGAAAAGTTAAAATATACACAAAAGGAGTCAGAAGAGTTTTGGCATCCCCACTCATAACTCAGCTTCAACAGCAACTATAACTCATGCCCACTCTTTTCCCATTGACACCTCTCCCTATATCCCCTCTCCCATACTGTTTTAAAACAAACCCCAGACAAAATATCATCTCACCCATGATGCTTATATTTGATTAACATATTTGATATCTGCCACTGACTTATTTCCTATCAGATTATTTTTATTTTGCTATGTGACCCATTATCTATTTTTGTAAGAAAGTCTTACTTTTGGCTTATTATATCATTATACTCTATTACTCTAATATCTTAATTTTTTTTAGTACCTTGGGAATAAACTCTGTTTGAAATAACATTTTTATATTGCTGTGTGAAGCTGACTTGTAAAAATTCTAATTGGTCTAAACTGTATCAACTTATCCCAAAGGGATTTTTGTTCATTACTGTTAGTTGCCCTTTAGAATTACTATTCTAGCTTATCACTGTGTGAGAGAGGGTACTTAAGAAAGTCAATATTCTAGTTTGCTGCCTTTGTTGTTGTTTTTTTTTTTAACATGATATGGTTTTCTGAGAAAAGATTCAAGTAAACCTCAGAGTTTCTTAATGATTTTATTAATAATTTATTTTCTCACTGAGTGAAACTGGGCCAATTATAACTGAGTACCCCTGTGTGTTTTGAATATTAGTTGCTCAGTTATGCATTAAATTCAGGACCTAATTTTATTATCCTGTTTGAATTAAGGGTGAGGCGCTCAGGCAAATTTTGGTCAACCGTTACTATGGAAACATCAGACCTTCAGGAAGAAGAGAGAGCCTTACCAGCTTTGGCAATGGCCCACTGTCACCAGGAGGACCCAGCAAGCCCGGGGGAGGAGGTAGGCTCTGTGGTATGCTAATTAGCTTCATGTGTGATTCAAGTGTGTCCCATGATAGCTGCAAGTTTCTGCTTAACAGGCTGAAACTCTAACAACAGATGAATTTGTGTTGTAAGTGTATTTTTTAGCAACTTGTTTTGTCTTTGGTCTACCATCACATTGATGTCTAAGCATATTGCCCTGCAAACTAGCAATCCATTCTACTAAAAGGCATAGTTCCTCTCTTCTTGCATTTCCTTGCAATTAGATATCAGTGAAGCCTTTGGCTCTTCTTCCCATACAGTGACCCTCCTAGCAATACTTGAATGATTCAAGGAATTTGATTTTATTGCACATTTTCCTATGGTCATTAGAACTCATGACTTCCCATAAAATGATGAGGATAGTGGCAGCCAAGATAATGAAAGCTACCATTTGTTATGTGTTTACTAAGTGCCAGGGGCTTTCCTAAGCACATTGCCTTCTTTACCTCATTTTCTCCTCATTTTACCTCATTTTATCCCCATTTAACAGAGAAAATGGAAGCTTGTTAGTGGCTGGACTGTAATTTAAACCTGGTATATATAATTCTAATGCGTGTGCTGTGTACATCAACAAACTTCTATGAAAGTTTACAAAAACCCCTGCACAGAAGTGCTTATAAACAGATCCTTAAAGGTGTCTCAAATCATTTTAAGCCCAATTACAGGTAAACAATGCAAAAACGTTGAACTTAAAGGTGGGTCTTACCTAATTTGGGTTTTAGGGGAGCCAGTAGCTCAGCACACAAAGTACAAATGTAAGTTTCCCTCTTCCTTGTCTTAGGGTAATAACTGTGGGTCAGCTTCATATCCTTGGTGGGTTTACGTACATAGCACAGAAACTCTCAGTGTTGAATAAATTTGCCCTAGCAAATTCTAGGGAGGGAGCTTATATTAATCATCAGATGAAAACTTGAAGCATATCTACCCAGCTTATGCAGGCATCAATGAAGATACAATTCTCAGGGCATCCCAGAGATGGGAACTTGGCTTTTCAAATTCAAAAATTCATGCAGAAGTTCCCCGCACAATCTCTCTAAACTATGTCTTTTTACTTTCTATAGTGGGGGCATTTAACAAATATGTGAGGCCTTTCGGAGGCATTGAGAGGGGGATTTGGGAATATAAGAAGATTCTGCCTAAGAAGCTGTAGCTGCTTAAGAAGATGTGCAACCCAATTTCTACCTTATACTACAGATATAAGGACAAGTCAAGGACAAGCGGCATGTAGGGGGTGGCATTTGAATTGATCTCTGCAGGGAAGGACTGATAGATGATCTTCTGGTTTCTGAAGTTCATCAACCCAGTTCTCCATGTGCATTAATGCTTCAGTTATTGCCAGTAGTAATGTAAGGCAAATTCTTAAATATATACTTTCCAAATACAGTCAGAATCCACTCTACTAAAAGGCATAGGTCCTCTCTTCTTATGTATATTTATCTCATCTGAAGTGCAGTGAGGATGGGAACTTCATTTTGTTCACTTCCCTGTCCCAGCTCTTGGCTGCATGTCAAGCACTGAGTAAATGTTGAATGAATGAATGAATGAATGAACGAGATGAATTATATGAAAGGGTGAGTTTAGAGTTAAGGTGTGTTTGTTAGAAAGTGGGCTAAAGTGATCGTTATAGGATAAGCTTTTTTAGGAGTGTTCTAAGAAGTTTTTGAGTTTGGTTTGCCTCTTAAACCAGTTCTTAATAATTCCGCCCCAACTCATTGTATTTTAAGATAAGAGAGAGTCTTTGCTGATGGCTGTAGGTCACTTGCTAAAAATGTATCATTCTTCCTTCATCTTGTCTATCTGAATCCAAACACCATCTCTGCTACTTATAAGTGGGGTGTCCTTGGACAAGCGATTTCATCTCCGTGTGTTAATAATCAGTAACTTCCTCATGGGGTTGTTAAGAGGATTAAAAGAGATAATATGGGTAAGGTGTGTGGTGCATAAAGTGTTCGTGCATAGTTAAGTATGCAATAAACGTTAACTGCTCTGATTGTGCTTAGTAAAAGCAATGTTTCCTCTTCCTAGGGGGAGGTTCTGGATCCAGCTCCATGAGCAGGGGAGAGATGAGCTTGGCTGAGGTTCAGTGTCACCTCGACAAGGAGGGGGCCTCCAATCTGGTGATTGACCTCATCATGAACGCGTCCAGTGACCGAGTGTTTCATGAAAGCATTCTCTTGGCCATTGCCCTTCTGGAAGGAGGCAACACCACCATACAGGTAGGAAGGCAACTGGTGTGGCATCCCTGCCAAGCAGGAGGAAAGTCTGTTCTTGGAACCAGGTACCCGGGTGGTGCCAAGACTTGTATGAGGGACAGCTCATACTTAGTGCACAAAATTCTGTTTTGAAAAACAAAGTCTACCCATATCCTGCTGGGATCATTCAGTCATAACTCAGACTCGGTTCCAAAACATGAGTTGCATTTGAAAATTGATAAAACGCTGAAGGATGTGCAAAGAAAATTGGCCCCAAACCTGGAACCTAGTGGGTACTCCATAAATTTTCGTTGAACGAATGATTGAATGATGTTTATTTACAGTTTTTATCCAAGACTGTAGGGGATATCATTACAAGATAACCAGAAGAGAGTTTGAACTGTATGTGTGCTGTTTAGACTATTTAATTTTTATATCTATAGACACTGTAGCTGTTGCTTGCTGTGAATTTCTCTGCCTTTTAATTGAAAGTTCAGTAACACCAAACCAATTTGATTCATAGGAACCAACAGGGAAAAGCCAGGCTAAGTTAGTAAAAAATGGTAGGCAATTTTTTGAAAGCTAAGTATAATATATATTTTTAAATAATTTTAAAAACCAGAATTCTGATTCTAGTTCGCTGCTTGTAGAAGTCCTTAAAAAACAATTTTAATAAAATATAAATAATGTAACTTCTACATAAAAATGCATTTAAAATGATTCCCATTAATATTGTTAATACCTCCTTCTTCCTCTTCCTTGGTTGGCTCTCTGAATAAAGGTTGTGTGTGTGTGTGTGCGTGTGTGCGCACGCGTGTACATATGTACCTGCACTCACACATATATATTTTGATAAAAGGTTTATTGAGATATAATAATTCATATACCATAAAATTTACCCTGACATGTATATTCAGTCTGACATATTCTTGGCCTTGAAATGAAGCTCAGCATCTGGATTAATGAAGTCCTGGTTCTTTGCACAAGTTAGAAAAGGGCGTTTCTTCCTATGAGTCGCTGCGCCCTGGGCAAGGGCGCCTGGCTTGGTGAATGCGGCACAGTGAGATTTCAGTCCCTACTCGCTTTTCCAGCCAGCGCCCTTGTGCCTTGCACAACCTGTGCGGCCAACTACAGTGGCTCTTTCTTGCTTTCCAATCCCCGCTTGCCCCAACACACACTCTGGAAGTTTGTTATCACGCATCGCACCAAGCTGAGATTTGTGACAGTGAGTTAGTCACCTGGGCCAGTGGCAAGGCCTACTGTTTGTCTGAGCTGTCACAGGAGCACATGAGTTGTTACATATTGAGATTGTTGTTTGATTTTGTCACATAAGTATGGGTGGGTCTTGCAGTCCTTCTCATTGCCCACCCACTGCTGTGTTCATAGTGTCTGGGTTCACATGTTGGGAGGAAAGCAATGTGGAAATGCTCCTTGTCTTTGAACCATATGATTTCCCGTGACTAGATCAGTTGAACTAAACACTCATGGAGCATTTCTGTATATATGTTGCTGTACGAGGGTGACAGGGCAATGGATTCCAGACATCAGAGCCAGTCAGTCTATCAGAATTTCCTCCAGGCTTAGCCAAGTGTGAAAAGTGAAGGCAAGGTGATGAGTTTTTCATAAACCAGTGTTTTCAATTTGAAGGAGTGCCCGATCGTTTCATTCTGAGATTCTCTCTCTTCAACTTTTATTTTTAGCTTCAGAGTCTTGTCTTTAATGAAATGGTACTGATAATGGAGAACAGGATTTTTTTCCCTATTAGTCAAATAAGAAGTTGAAAACCCTCGGTTATTCCATCCCTTCCCGAAATGTTTAAACGTTTGCTAATTTGAGAATTCCCAGAATCCCAGAAGCTCAGTCTTCAAGAAATTGACTATCTTGCAAAGATACAAGGACATGTATACGGGCATATAGAAAGTTGTGTCTCAAGAATCATGCTTAGGGCCATTCAAGAACTAAAAGTGATGCTATGGAGCCACCAAGAAGGAAGGACCAGCACTTTCCATGCCCGTGTTGCTGTGAGGAGTTTGTGAAATGTCTTTTGATGAAATGGGCTTTGAAGGATAAGTATGGGTTCGAAAGGTGGAAATTGGTCATGAACTGAGGCATGGGGAGGCGCCATCGTACTCCAAGGAAGATAAGGCCCAGAAGTGTGAGAACAGCTTTAGTGTCCCCAGAACAAGGATTAGGTCTCTCAGGCTGAGGAGCACCCTGTAGGAGAGATGAAAGGGCCTGGGATGGGTGTTGGGGTTGTGTGCAGGAGCAGTGCAGCCTTCCAAGGGCTTCAGGGCTGTCAGGTAAGACTATAAATCTGGCGGTATAGGACTGACAAATTGAGGGAAGCAGTGTCCAGGAGGAAGCTGTCTAATAATTACAAAGTTAATTAGCAGTAATCTAGGGGAGAGCTAATGAGAGTCTCAGCTTAAAACAAATCTCTGATAAAAGAGGTCATAACTTGGAAGAGGATATTTCCCACAGGGGCACCAGGGAGCACTTTGGATGCTGGGAACACATTCTGTCTGTTGATCCAGGTGTGGATTATTGAGTGAGTACATGTTTAAAATGCAGTGAGCCCTACATTCAAGATTGGTCTGCTTTACTGGACCTACGCCATACCTCAATAATAAAATAAAAGGGGTAAAAATGAGAGCCTGAACCTTGCTGAAACTAAAGGAGAGGGAGAGGGTAGGATGTCACAAACGGAGGCTCTGTCACTCCCTGCTCCGGGCTCAGGCCTGGACCTGCTGGCACTTGGTAAATGTTGGCTGAAATGGCACCTGTGATGTGGGAGAGGAAAAGGTTGGAGGTCCCAGTTGTCTCTGGGCTTTGTGTCAGGATGACTAGACGCCTGAAGGCACCATTAATTAAAGAATAACGAGGAAGCCTAGAGCGGCTGGCGGGGGCCAAGGGCCACCAGTACCCAGGCTTGCTGGGGAGATGAAGTCTGGGGCTCTGGCGAGATGCCTTGTTTTTCACATTGCACTCCTGATGGTGGTGGCAAGGCACACAGAAGCTGTTTTTCCTTCAAGTTCTTTATCTTGTAAAGTAATTATGAATATTAGCTTCATGTTTTCACACATTTATTACTCATATGCTCAGGTCTAGAGGAAACGCTGCGATGGAGTTACAGTGGCTCAGTCATGTGGGGAGTGGAGCCGTTTTCTCTTGAAGGAGCTGGGGTTCTCAGGAGGAAGCGGACTGGGCCTGGATATGGTATCCTGTGGCCCCTGGCCAGGATGGGAAAGCATGGTCCTGAGGGGCTGCACCCACATGCTCTCACTCTCTCTCTTTCTCTCTGCCCCTTCCTTCTATGATCTCTGGGGGACCAAATCTAAACCACTGCTTCACAGGAGGTCTGTAGTTCCAGGAAAATTTCTTCTAGCCTAGTGTTCACTTGAAAGATCCTCTTGGCCCTGAGCTTCTCTTTCTCTGGAGAAAATGATGTGGAACTAGGGTTGTTTCTAAGGCCAGTTAAGGACAGGAACCCTGAAGGCCTAGGGGGAGTGATTCAGAGTTTTGTCTTGCTGTAGAGAAGCTGGTTCAAAGTAGTCAATGACCAGCTGGAACATGAGTCTGACAGGGGTTAAGACTGCAGTTCTGGCTGTCAATGACTGCTGAGACACTGTAATCCATTAAAGACAAGGTTGGTCCCAGCTGGAGCCCGCTGATCACTAACACTTCCTGCTCCGTGTGATGTGTATGGTCCCAAGAAGGGAAATTGGTCTGTGGTCAGAGGGGCCTCATGAGATTTATGTTTCCCAGTGACGGTGGTAGAAAGGGGAATTGCAGAAAAGCAGGCAGAGCTACATGGTTCCAGTCTGCCTTCCACGTTCTCAGGTTCCACATCTGCAGACTCAACCCACTGCAGATTAAAAATATTCGGGGAAAGAAATTTTTAAAAAAGTATAACAACTATTTACATAGCACTTACATTGTACTAGGTATTATAAATAATCTAGAGATGATTTAAAATATATGGGAGGATGTGTGTAGGTTTTATGCAAATACAGCATTTTATATTAAGGACTTGACCATGTGTGGATTTTGCTGTCTGTGGGGGTCCTGGAGCCAATCCCCAGGAATATCAAGGGACTGCATTCCCTGTCCAAGGATAGGGCTGCTAAAGAGCCCTTATGTTTAGTAGCACCTCCTCTCAGGATTTGGAACATGTTTCTCTTGCAAAAGAGAAATGAAACCTGCTTTCAAATCCAGCTTTGTGTGAGATTAGGGACATTGTCTCTGGGCTTCTGTTCCCATGTCTACCAAGTATGAGGTTTAATGGACTCCCAGTTTCCCTGCAGCTTTGAATCAGGACATTTCATATTTCAATCAGTAATCATTAGATATTTTCCCAGGGAGTCTTAGAACCCAATAGCAATGGCTGACTGATTACATTTCTGAAGTCTTCCCAGGCTTATTCCATTCATACAGTGGAATACTAGTCAGCCATAAAAAAGAATAAACTTGATAAATGTAGTAACTTGGATGTGTCTCAAAAGCATTGTGCTGAGAGGAAAAAGCCAGTCTCAAAAAGTAGCATACTCTATGGTTCTATTTATATGATATTTTGAAAGGACAAGACTTTAGTAATGGAGAACAGATCGATGCTTGCCAGAATTAGCCATGAGGGGAGAATTTGACTAAAAAGAAATAGCACAAGGGAGTCTTTTGAGTGATAGAACCATTGCATGTCCTGCTTTTGGAGGTGGTCACATGAATCTAAACATGTGAAAATTCATACAACAATACACCAAAAAAGTCAATTTTACTGTATAATAGTTTCAGAAATTAAAAAAGGAAAAAAACATAATGATGAGATAATAACCAACACTCATTAAGTGCTTACTGTGTGCCAAGAATTATGCTTAAGGACTTTTCACGTATCATTTAATCTTCACGGCCTCCCTATGAAGTAGATGTCATGATTATCCCTTTTTATAGATGAGGAAACTAAAACTCAAAAATAGCTAAGGAACTTGTTCCAAATCTCACAAGCAGGAAGTAGCAGAGCCAAGAGTTGAGCCCAGGCAGCCTGGTACTTCAGACTCCTCCTTGCCCTTAATGGCTTCATTCTTCAGGATGATCTGAGGAAGAATGGCAGGTGCTTAAGGAAGGAAGGTGACATAGCTATTCCTTACAAGGTAAATGCTTGTCATCTCCAAAGATAGAGGCATAGGAGGCTTGGTGGTGGATTCATGGCTGCAGAACTCAGTAGATAAGACACGTGTGACTAGTATCCAATTTCATTTTGTTTGAAGATTTACTGTTTATGAAGTCCTTTCATTCAAGATATCTCATATGAGTCTCCTAGTTGCTCTGTGAGGTATGTTGGGCCTACATTATACCCACTGTAGAGATGAGGAAACAGAAGCTCAAGAGGTTATGACTTCAAGCTGCAGAGCTGGACAAAACCCATGCCAAATCTCCCATGCCTCTTGTACCCTCCTTTCCTACATGTCATTTTGGTTATCTATCATTGAGTAACTAACTACCTCAAAATTTGATAGTCATACCTGTAATCCCAGTACTTTGGAAGGATAAGGCAAGAGGATTGCTTGAGCCTAGGAGTTCGAGACTAGCCTAGGCAACATAGTGAAACCTCATCTCTACAAAAAAATAAAAAATTAGCTGGGCATAGTGGCATGTGCCTATAGTCCCAGCTACTTGGGATACTGAGGTAAAAGGATCTCCTGAGGCCAGGAGGTTGAGGCTGCAATGAGCTGTGATCATGCTACTGTACTCCAGCCTAGGTGACAGAGACCCGAACTCAAAACTAAAATAAAATGAAAAAAATAATAATAATAGTTTAAAGCAAGGCTATTCTGATACCTGTCACAGTTCTTTGTGCTTAGGCTCAGCTCGGTGGTTCTTTTGCTTTGTGTGATCTTGGCTGGGGCTGATGGGTCTTAGAATAGCCAAGATGGCCACTTGCATGGCTGTGGCAGTTGGTGCTGGCTCTCAGCTAGGAACTCACCCAGGATATTGCCTGGGGTGCCTTGGTTCTCCATGTGACTTCTCCATGTGGTTTGGGCTTTGTAGAGCATGGTGGCTGTGTTCTGAGAAGAATGTTTCAAGAAGCAGGAAGCTACCAGCCTTTTCAAGGCCTGACTTGGAGTGCCTAGAATGCCACTTCTGTCACATTCTATTGATCAAAGCCAGTCATGAGTCCAGCTCCATTTCAAAGGGAGGGAAGAAAAGCTCTACCCTTCATTGTGAGGAGGGTATAGGTATGAAAAGAGAGAGGAAATTGTTGGGGACCACTTTTGAGACTGGCTTCCTTTTCACCACTCCCCGTTAATAGTCGATTGAGCACCTACCATGGTGCTCAGTCAGTCATTTAGGTCCCTGATCTGGATGCTGCAGTTGCAGCAAACGGAGACTCCATGTCTCTGCAGTTGAGGAGTTTGGATCTCCCTGGGTCACTCAATCCCTTCTTTGTAAACTGTTGACTCATGTCATTCCTCTTTTGCATGTAGTATGAAAACTTAGTTCTATCCTGAGGATATGATTGCTGGGGACCATAGCTTTTCAGAAATTCTGGGTTTTATTGCCTACACCCTAGAGGAATCAATTTGTGAGAATCCAAAAATAAGGACACACAGTGCTTGCTAGGTACCCTCATGGAGAGAGTCTGCCCCCTTATTCTGAAACCCTGTCATCCATCACATCATCCCCTAAATCCCTGAAATGCCTGGAAGCCAAATTTAGTCGCTTTCTCAGTCTGGCATATTGGGTTCCCAGGGATCGTGTCCCCATGTCTTCCAACATCTTCTATCCCTGCCCTGGCTTTTCTGATGGTGGTAACATCTGAGGATGGATCCTACCTCCCAAATTTTCCTGCCTGATTGCCATCAGAGCAGCTCAGGCTTCATGTTGAACCCTTCTCTTATAGGAACAAGAAGATGGTACCTCAGCCCTTGGATACTCCAAAAATGGGTGACACATTGCCAGGCAATAGGATCAAACTTGTCTTGAATAGTACTTCCTGCTTTCTTTCTCCCCACTCTGGTGCCACCCCCTTCCTGCCAGCCTCCAGAAGAAATATTTCCTTGCGGCTTGATGTTTTGTAGCAAGTGGGAAACTATAAAATAAGCATTTGCTTATGAATTAATTTTTGGCACACGCGAGGCTCAGCAGGGCTCACGGCACTTTCATATCCGTCCTTCGAGTTCTTGCCAATTTCTGTGTTCCTTCCTCCTAAGATGTTCCCACCAGCACCCGGGGGAAGTTCCCTTCGCTTCCTCTTCCTCACAGAAGGACAAGGGCTGTCCTTACCTGGAATGAAGAGGAGGAGAGTCTATCTTTGAACATACCTAGTTTGTTATTTTAAGCAAATACAGATGTTTCGGGATATATGTGCCAACTTGACCATAGAGAACCTCACAGCAAGTTAAGGGGATAGATATTTTTAAATGTTTTTGGGCACATCGGTTCTGGTTACAGAAGCATAGGGAATTGTCTGTATCAAGTGGCTGCCCACGACTGTTCCTATGCCAAGGTCTAGTCTACAGACACACCCGAAAAGGGTTTTCTTTTCTGCACGTACGCAGCAAGAGATGGAAAATGTGAGACGTGCTCCATCAGGAAACTGGCCTATGAATTCAGCGGAGAGAGAAATCCCTAGTTCATGAGGCCTTTCCCCCACCGCACTTTTATTTTTTGAGGTTTGGCTTGAGAAATCTCACACCCT
Organism: Carlito syrichta; assembly: GCF_000164805.1. Lineage (NCBI taxonomy): Eukaryota > Metazoa > Chordata > Mammalia > Primates > Tarsiidae > Carlito > Carlito syrichta. The sequence goes on from NW_007244553.1 coordinate 163,997, forward strand.
TCCAGAAGAAGTCACCACAATACGGCGTGGGAGGGACACATTAGGTTGGCTACCTCTGACCCCCGTTAGTAGGTAGGGCAGAAAGGACGATTGATTTTCCTCTGCTGGAAATGGAAGGCCAGTTTGTGAGGAAGATCAGCGTTAGTTAGACAGGGCAGTCACCCTGAGGAGGAGGAAAAGATTGGTGTGTGAGCAAGTTACGTAAATGGGTGTTGTTTTTGGCAGGGAAGTCAGAAATGAGTCATTTCTGAGTGGTGTTTTCTAACCTCAGGTTTTATCCATGTGGGAAAGGAGCAGAGCCAACAGTAGAGTCAGGGCAGCTCTCTCTTTAGCATGTGGGGGTTTGGGAGCCGTTGGCATTAAAGAAAGAGGAGGGCAGTGGCCTGTCCCCAGCAGGCTTCCTGAAAGATGCTGCCCTTCAGCTGAAGCCATGAGGGATCTGAACAGCGAAGCCGCCCCTGCTTTGAGAATTGGTGGTATAAAGGTTGGGAATTTGGGGAGGACTCCCTAGAGGGGAGCCTATCATGCAAAGGAGTTTGGCCTCCAGACTCGAACACTTGTGTTGAAATCCCATGGCAGCCTTGAGTGACCTTTGGTTTTTCTCAGGGCCACTGTGAAACTCAGTTTTCTCATCTGTAAAATGAGGGTTAGAAAAACGTGGTCCCTTCCTTATGGAGCTGTTGAGAGGATTAAACAAAGCCCATGGCAGTAAAACATATGGCCCAGTAGACACGCAGAGCTGCTGCCAAGAGTACTGAGTTTGTGGCATGGGGATGGCTCAGGATCAAGCCCTGCCCCTGCCATGTCCACCTCAGGACTCTGGGCAAAGTCCACCCCTCCCATCTCGCTTCCTGATCTGGAGAGCAGGATGGTGACAATTCCCACGTCACAGGATTCCAGGGATGGTTAAACAGGCAATTCACAGAAAGCTCCTTACATGGCATCTGGCTCACAGAGACCTCAAGGTGTGGTGGTTTTTACTTTTATTAACTCTTTTTTATTTTTTTAAAAGAAACGGGATCTTATTGTGTTGCCCAGGCTGGACTCGAACTTCTGGGCTCAAGGGATCCTCCTGCCTCAGCCTCTTGAGTAGCTGGGACTATAGGCATGCCACCACACCCAACTCTAATGAATTTTTTATTTACTTTAAATACAGGCTGAATTTTGTGAAATTTGTTTCCTGTCAAAAATCCTATTGATATTATTTTTGTATAGTGCTTTGTCATCCAGGGGACTTGGGGGATGCTCTGTTTTATGTTATTTTCACACTCAATTTACCCAAGTCCCTCTGAATATCTGTATATTGAAAACTATTTTAGGGATCCAGAAGGTTAGGAAACTTTGTTGCCTTGAGTACAAGTTACTTATACTGAGAAACATTCTGGATGAAGCAGGAAGAAAAAAAGCAATCTAGTCACTTCTTTCCAGTTTAAACTACCCCTTGGCCCAGGTCATTGTTTTCGCTTTCTTCTTCTTCTTCTTCTTTTAATTTAAATAATGTCTTTTGCATAACACCTTACCTTTCTTCTTCATTCACAGGAAACTGGAGTGTCATTGAACAAGAGCCTTTTAGGATTATTGGTCTAAATTAAGATCTTAAAAATGGAAACTTGAAATTCAAAAGTAGTTCCATTGGGGGCATATCAGACTTATGTGAACTCTCTTGCAAAGGAAGATGGCGGCTCCCATAGCTCTGCCCTGGTCATGGTTAGTGCAGCTCTCCAAGTGACAGTGGAGAGTGATGCATGAACCTACTCACACCCAGTTTCACAGTTTGGGGCACACTAAATTACTGCAAGAGTTGTCAGCCTCGTTCATCTGTAGCTCCTTCCTAGTTTGGTGATAAGAAGCCCATCCCTTTGAGGTTGTCCCAGGGTAAAGTGTGTGCCCCAGTTCATGCTTCCAGAGGAATCGGAGACACAGTTTATTTTCTTTCTTTCCTGAGTAGGAAAGGCAACAATATGCATAGAAGTGACGGTTACGTATATCTGCTCATCTGGCCTTCCCTTAGAGGACAGCAGTTGTTGGGGGCGGGAGGAGATCTTTGGAAGCAGAATTTAGTCTCCTCCTTTCCTGCAAAACCTGTGAGCAGGAATTAGTTTCTAGGAGCTGTCTTTGAAGGAAGCCTCAGATTTCCATGGTCTCCAAAATTTGACTGAGGTGCACAGAAAAATGACAGAGAAGACTTGAAAATAGTTGTTAATTGAGCCATTATTTCACTTTACCCTATTGCATCCATAGCAGATCCAGATGTTCCTTCTTTCTTTCTCTTCCTTGAGGTCTAGCAGGAAGTCTATACTTTTCCTAACTTTCCTCAATGACTTCTGAGTATGGGATGCCTCTTGCGAACTGCCAAACTCACATCATGATTTCCTCTGTTGGCTTGTGATATGTTCAAGAATTAGTAAATGGTGACCCACAGGCAAAATTCAGCCAGCTACCTGTTTTTCACATAGTTTTGTTGGAACACAGCCATGCTTCTTCCTTTCATATTGTCCAGAGCTGCTTTTATGTTACAATGCAGGGTTGAGTAGTTGCGACAGAGACTCCATTATCCTCAGAGCCTAAAATATTTACTGTTCGGTCCTTTGGGAAAATGTTTGCCAATCCCTGGGTTTGTTTAATCTTTACTACCTGGAGATTATTCTGTTTAAGGGAAAGAATCATGCCTCCCCCTTTGTTCTGTGTTCTTCAACCCCTTGTGTGAAAATTATAGGTTTTAAGTAAATATTCACCAGATGAGCAATATCCTAAGTCTCAAGATATTTGAGCCACTTACTCAGCTAATAAATGGGAATTCAGGGAAACAGAGGTCTCTTTTCTTTCATTCTTTCTTTACTTTTTCTTTCTGTCTTTCATTTATTTCAGTGGGGATGGATGGGGTTATTTTTTAGAAGACATTTTTCCTCTCTAGAAGTGATCTCCCCTCTCCCTTCACTGCCTCCACTGGGATGTATCCCATCATTCCTGTTTACCACCTTTCAGCACAGATTTGGGTAAGGCAAGTCATTCCTTGGGCAATTGTATATGTGGCCCGAGAGTTCAGACAACTGAGATTCTGGACTTTTGATCTATGAGTTCTCCCACCCCCCAACTGGCCTACCAAAGAGCATCATGTTTAAAGGTTAGTCACTTCCTTATGGCCCAATGCTATACTATTCCAGTGCCTCCTGAATGTTTTCCTAGTGGTGAACACCAGGACTCCTCAGGGCATGTGCACTTGACCTAAAAATGTCTGAAATGTTGGAGCCTTGTCTCCAGCCTGTTTGTCTTCTTTTTCTACAAACCCTCCAGGTGACCTCATCTACTTCAAGGCTTCCAGCTACCATTTATGCCAACAATTCCTAAAGGTTTTGCTCCTAGCCTTATGTCTCTGGTGATTTCTAGACTTTTGCTCCCATCCCATCTCTACTTGTGTTAACTATAAGAAGTTAGCATGACCCCATCATGCTGTCATCCCCTTTCCTCCACTCCTTTCGGCCTCTTGTACTCCATAGCTGTGTGAGTGGACTCCCCCC
>NW_007244554.1:0-3281 GCF_000164805.1 Carlito syrichta
TAGCCAGCTGACTTACTAGGAGAATTGAACAGCTAGCCTGCTGGCTCATAAGCTGACTTATCTAGCTATCTACCTACCTACCCAGCTTGCTAGACGGATGACAAAACGAGATGATTTTACCAGCTAGCCACTTGGCTATCCAGCTGACTTAAGTCGCTGACATCACTAGGTAGGAAGGTAACTACCTAGCTGAGTTAACTAGCTAGTTACCTACCTTGACAGTTGGCTACCCAGCTCTCTTAACTAGAAGAATTAACCGGCTAGCCAGCTGCCTAGCCAACTGATTTAAATAGCTCACTACCTAGCTAGCCAGCAGACTATCCAGCTGACTTTACTAGCTGACTTAACTAGCAAGCTACTTAGCTAGCCAGCTGAATTAAGAGTTAACTAACTAATTGGCTGCCTAGTTAGCTGGCTGACTTAAATTGTAAGCTCTCCAACTAAGTACCTACCTAACAAGCTGTCTTAAAAGGTTAGCTACCTAGCTAACTGACTTTACCAGCTAGATAACTAGTTAGCTTGCTCATTATCTAACATGCTAGCTAACTGACTTAACCATCTGACTTACCCATTAGCTAACGAGGTAGCTAGCTGTCTCAACCAGCTGACCTAACTGTTTAGCTAACTAGATAGCTAGCTGACTCATCCAGCTGACTTAACTCGTTAGCTAACTTTCTAGGTAGCCTTCTCAAGCAGCTGATTCAACCTATTTGCTAATTAGCTAGATAGCTGACTCAATCAGCTGACTTAACCTCTTTGTTAACTAGCTAACTACCTGAATCATCCTGCTGACTTAATCCATTAGCTAACTACCTAGTTAGCTGTGTAAACCAGCTGACTAAGGTTGAAAGCTGACTTAACTAGCTGACCTAGCTAGGTGATTTAACTAGGTAGCTACCTGACTTAAATCAGCTAGCTGTCAACTGCCTGAATTCAATATTTAGCTAACTATTTAACTAGCTGAATATCTAGATGATTTAACAAATAGCTATCTAGATAGGTAGCAGACATATGTAGCTGACTTAAATAGTTAGCTCACTAGTGAGCTAGCTGACTTAGCAAGCTTACTTAGCTAGCTACCTTGTTAGCTAGCTGACTTAGATAGCTGACTTAACTAGTTGGCTAACAAAGTAGCTAGCTGACTTAACAGGCTAGTTAATGAGTTAGCTAACTGTTTGAAATAGCTGTTAAATGGGTTAACTAGTTGATTTTACTAGTTGGTTAACGAGTTAACTGGGTGACTTATCTTGTTAGCTGATGAGTTGGCCAACTACTTAGCTGGTTAAACACGTTTTCGGTCTACTAGGCCTACTTGTTAGCTGGTTTAACAAGTCCGCCGAATAGTCGACTGACTACTTAGCTGGGTTAGCTAGTTGACAGACATGTTGGCCCACTAGCTAGCTCACTTAACCAGTTGGCTGACTGGTTTGCTGACCTAATAAGTGACACGACTAGCTGCCCAACTAATTATCTGGCCTAACTATTCAACCTTCTAGTTAGCTGAGCTAACTTGACGGCTGAAAAGTGGGTCAACTAGTAGGCCGATTGGTTAGCTAAGTTAGCTACTTGGCCATCTAGTCCGCCAACCGGTTAACTGACTTAACTAGTTGGCTGGTGGGTGAGCCAACTGGTCAGCTGAATTAAATAGTCGACCGACAAATGAGCTGACTGGTCAGCTGACTTTAGTCAGCTGGCGAGTGAGCTGTCTGGTCAGAAGACTTACCTAGTCAGCCAGCAAGTGAGCTCTCAGTTGAGTCAACTTAACTACTCGGCCTGCAAGTGAGCCGAAGTGTGATCTGCCATAACAAGTAAGCTGGCAAGCGAGCCTATGGGTGAGCTGACTTAATTACATGACTGGCGAGCAAGCCGACTAGTTTGCTGTCCTAATGGCCTGTGAGCAAGTCGACAAGTGAGTTGGTCTGTTTGTTGGCGAGCAAGCCAAATAGTTAGCTGACCTGATGGAAAGCGAGAGAGCCCATTTGTTAGTTGATGAGCTACCTGAGTTGGTAGCCAACTAGTTAATTAAGTAACTTGCTAATTTGCTAGCTGACTTAACTAGATAGCTGACTATCAAGTGACATAACTAGCTAGCAAAAAAGCTACATATCTGTCTAGATAGTTGACTTAATTTGCTAGCTAAATGACTAGTTAGCTGACTAGCTGACTTAACTAGCTAGCTCACTAGCTAGCAGACTAGCTAGCTGACAACTAGCTAGCTGGCTAGCTAGCTGACTTAACAAGTTGGCTGGCTAGCTGGCTAGTTAGCTGACTTAATTATCTAGCTACTTGGTGGACTAGATGACTAGCCAGCTGGTTTAACTAGCTAGCTAGCTACCTGGCTGGCTACCTGGCTAGGCAGCCGGCTAGCTAAAGGGCTGGCCAGCTGGCTAGCCAGCCAGCTTAAATAGCCAGCCGGATGCCTGGACAGTCAGATAGCCAGTCAGCTTAACTAGCCAGTCACCCTGCTGCTCAGCCAGCAAGCCAGCCAGTTTAACTAGCTGGCCACCTACCTGTCCAGACTGTAATCCGTCGCCTTGACTTGACAACAACCTAGCTAGCCAGTCTGCTAACCAGCTGACTTAACTTGCTAACTTAACTAGATAGCCATCCGGCTAGCCAGCTGGCTTAACTAGCTAGCCTGCTGACTTTACTAGCTAAAATAACTAGCTAGATACCTAGCCAAGTATCTAGCAAGCAAGCTGACTTATCAAGTTGACTTAACTAGCCAGCTAGCTAACATAATTAGGTGACTGTACTAGCTAGCTACCTAGCTAGCCTGCTGACTTAACTAGCTGAAATAACTTGCTAGCCAGTTCTCTAGCCAAATGCTTAACTAGCTTTTTAACTATCTAGCGATCTGGCTAGCCAACTGATTTAACGAGGTGACTTAACAAGCTAGCCAACTGGTTAGCCAGCTGACTTAACTAGTTGATAAACGAGCTAGGTATCTGTCCAGCCAGGTGACTAAACTAGCTGAATTAACTTATTAGTTAATTAGTGAGCTAGCTGACTTAGCTAGCTGACAGCTAGCTAGCTGTTTAGCTAGCAGACTTTGTTACCTGACTTAACTAGTTGGCTAACGAGATAGCTACTTGATTTAATGAATTGGTTAACGAGTTAGCTAACTGTTTTATCTAGTTGATAAACGGGTAAATTAGCTGATTTAACTAGATGGTTATCGAGTTAGCTAGGTGACTTAACTTGGGTGACTAGTCGACCGACTAGTTAGCTGGTGTAACATGTTGGCTGACTACATGGCCGACTTGTTAGCTGCCTTAACA
>NW_007244555.1:0-619 GCF_000164805.1 Carlito syrichta
TACCTACCTACATAGCCCTATGGCTTGACAACTGATTTAACTACCTAACTATCTAGCTAACCTGCTGGCCAGGGAGCTGACTTAACTACGTGACTTAACTAGCTAGCCAGCTTGCTAACCAGCTGCTTAAACTAGCTAGGTACCCTGCTAGGGAGCTGGCTAGCCAGCTGACTAAACTACCTGACTTAAGTAGCTAGATGCCTAGTTAACCAGTTCACTTAACTAGCTGATTTAACTAGCTAGCTACCTAGCTAGACATCTAGCTGTCCAGCTGACTTAACTAGCTGACTTAACTATGTAGCCAGCTGGCTTGCCAGCTGATTTAACTACCTAGGTACCTAGGTAACCAGCTGGCTAATGAGCTGACTTAACTAGGCTACTTAACTAGCTATATAATGGGCTAGCCAGCTGACTTAATGAGGTAGCTACCAAGCTAGGCAGCTGGCTAGCTAGGAGACTTAAATTGCTGACTTAACTAGGTAGCAAGCTGACTTAACTTGCTGACTGAGTCAGCTAGCTACCTAGCTAGCCATCTGTCTTATCTAGCTGGCTTAACTATCTAGCTATCCAGCTAGCTATCTTGCTAGGCAACTGACTTAAGAAGCTGACTTAACTAGCT
>NW_007244556.1:0-1325 GCF_000164805.1 Carlito syrichta
CTATTCAACTATCTAGCCATCTGACTCAGCTAGATGACTTAACTAGTGAGTAGGCTACCTACCCAGCTGACTTAAATAACACACTACCTAGATAGCTATCTGGCTAGCCAGCTGACTTACCTAGCTGACTTAATTAACTTGCCAGGTGGCTATTCGATTGACTTAAGTAGCGCGCTACCTAGCTAGACAGCTGACGAGCCAGTTGTCTTTACTAGCTGACATAAATAGCTGGCCTGCTTACTAGTCAGCTGAAATAACTAGCTTGTTATATATCTAACCAGTTGGCTAGCCAGCTGACTAAGCCAGGTGACTTAACAAATTAGCCAGCTGTCTATCCAGCTGACTTAATTAGCAAGCTATCTAGCTAGCCAGCTGACTAGCCAGCTGACTTACCTAGGCGACTTAACTAGCTAGTAAGCGGATTAGACAGCTGAGTTAACTATTTAGCTACCTAGGAAGCCAGATGTCTAGTAAGCTAACTAAACTATGTGACTTAACTACCGGGCAGGCTGGCTAGCAGGCTGACTTAACAGCTTAGGTACCTAGCCAGCCAGCTGGATAGCCAGATAACTTAACTAGCTGGCTACCTACGTATCCCTTTGGCTTGCCACTGACTCAACTACCTAGGTACCTAGGTAATTACCTGCCTAGTGACCTGACTTAACTAGCTAGTCAGCTGGTGAACTCAGTTGTCTAGCCAGCTGGCTAGCTAGTTAAAAAGTTGGTTACATCAGAAGGTTAGTCAGCTGGTTCACTAGTTATTTCAGCTAGTTAAATCAGGAGGATAGCTAGGTAGCTAGGCAATTAAGTCAGGTGGCTAGCCTGCTGGCTAGCTAGTTAAGTCAGATAGTTAAGACAGCTGGCCAACCAGCTTGCTAGTTAGGTAGCTAGCTAGTTATGTCACCTGTCTAGTCATCTGGCTAGCTAGTTAAGTCACCTTGTTAAGTCAGCTGAGAAAGCAGCTGGCTAGCTAGGTAGCTTGCTAGTTAAGTCAGCAGGTAGACAGCTGGCTAGTAAGTTGACTTTAGCTGACTAAACTAACTGACTTTACTAGCTGGCCAGTTGGCTAGCCAGCTGATATAACTGCCTACCTACCTAGATAGCCAGCAGCCTATCCAGCTGACATAACTAGCAGACTTAACTAAGTTATCAGCTGGCTAGCTAGCAGACGTAACTAGCTACCTACTTAGTTAACAGTTTTATAGCCAGCTGACTTAACTAGCTGACATAACTTGATAGCCTGATAGTTGCCAGCACACTTAACTAGCTACCTACCTACATAGCCCTATGGCTTGACAACTTATTTAACTACCTATCTAGCTAAG
>NW_007244556.1:1502-7075 GCF_000164805.1 Carlito syrichta
AGATGCCTAGTTAACCAGCTCACTTAACTAGCTGACTTAACTAGCTAGCTACCTAGCTAGTCATCTAGCTGTCCAGCTGACTTAACTAGCTGACTTAACTATGTAGCCAGCAGGCTTGCCAGCTGATTTAACTACCTAGGTACCTAGGTAACCAGCTGGCTAATGAGTTGACTTAACTAGGTTACTTAACTAGTTATATAATGGGCTAGCCAGCTGACTTAATGAGGTAGCTACCAAGCTAGGCAGCTGGCTAGCCAGGAGACTTAAATCGCTGACTTAACTAGGTAGCAAGCTGACTTAACTTGCTGACTGAGTCAGCTAGCTACCTAGCTAGCCATCTGTCTTATCTAGCTGGCTTAACTAGCTAGCTATCCAGCTAGTTATCTTGCTAGGCAACTGACTTAAGAAGCTGACTTAACTAGCTATCTAGCTACCACAAGTAGATGACAAATATAGCTAGCTTCCTAGCTAGCTAACGGACTTAACTATCTGTAATAACTAGTTAGCCAGCTGGTTGCATCCTGACTTAACTAGCTGACTTAACTTGTAAGCCAGTTGGTTGCCAGCTGACTTAACTAGCTGACTTAATCAGCTAGTCAGCTGACTTAATCAGCTAGTCAGCTGGCTAGCAAGCTGAATAAACTTGTAGACTTAACTAGATACCTATCTGCCATAACTAGCTTATTTATATAGCTAGCTTCCTAGCTGGCCAGCTGACTTAACTAGCTAAAATAACTAGCTAGAAAGATGGATAGCCATCTGACTTAACTAGCTTTTTAACTAGCTAACCAGCTGGATATCCAACTGACTCAATATGCTGATATAAATAGCTAGCCTGCCAGTTGCCAGGTGACTTAACAAGCTGACTTAACTTGCTAGGCAGCTGGTTGACAGCAGACTTAACTAGCTGATTTAATCAGCTAGACAGCTGGTTAGCCAGCTGACTTAATTAGTTGGTTACCTATCTAGCCAAGTGGCTAGCCAGCTGACTTAACTAGCTTACTTAAGGTAGCAAGCTGGCTAGCCACCTCACTTAACTTGCTAACTATCAATGTAGACAGCAGGCTAGCCAGCTGACTTAACTAGCTGACCTAAACAACTATCGTGCTGGCCAGTTAGCTGATTTATCTAGCTAGCTACCTACCTATACAGCTGGCTAGCCAACTGACTAAACTAGCTTACTTAAATAGCTGGCCTGCTTGCTAGTTCAGCTGAATTAACTAGCTTGCTATATAGCTAGCCAACTGGCTAACCAGCTGACTTAACTAGGTGACTCAACTATCTAACCAGCAGGCTTGACATCTGACTTTACTATTAAGCTACCTAGCTAGCCAGGTGTCTAGGCAGCTGACTTAACTAGGTGGCTTAAGTAGCAAGCCAACTGGCTAGCAGGTTTACATAACTACCTAGCTACCTAGCTTGCCAGCTCAATAGCCAGGTGTCTTAACTAGCTAGTTACCTATGTAGCCTGCTGACTTTCCAGCTGACTTAACAACTCAGCTACCAAGCTAACCACCTGGCTAGTGAGCTGACTTAACTAGGTTACTTGACTAGCTAGCTAACTAGCTAGCCAGCTGACTTAACTAGCTAGCTTCCCAGCTAGTCAACTGGCTAGCCCGCTGATTTAAATCACTGACTTAACTAGATAGCAAGCTGACTTAACTAGCTTACTTAACCAGCTAGCTACCTGGTTAGACAGCTGGGTTGACTAGCTGTCTTAACCATCTAGCTACCTAGCTAACTACCTAGCTAGCCAGCTGCCATAACTAGCTGACTTAACTAGCTATCCAACTGACATAACGAGGTTACTTATATAGCTAGTTTCCTAGTCAGTCAGTTGACTTAACTAGCTGAAATAACTAGATGACCTGATGGCTAGTCATCTAACGTAACTTGTACTAGCTAACAAGCTGGATAGCCAACTGACTTAATGAGTTGTTTTAACTACCTAGCCTGCTGGTTGCCAGCTGACTTAACTAGCTGACTTAACCAGCTACTCAACTGGCTATGCATCTAACTTAACTAGCTGACAACCTTTTTAGCCAGCTGGTTATCCAGCTGACTTACCATGCTGAATTAAGCTAGCAAGCTGGCTAGCCAGCTAACTAATCTAGCTAGCTACCTACCTATCCAGCAGGCTAGCCAGCTGACTTACCTAGGAGAATTGAACAGCTAGCCTGCTGGCTCATAAGCTGACTTATCTAGATATCTACCTACCTACCCAGCTGGCTAGACGGATGACAAAACGAGATGATTTAACCAGCTAGCCAGTTGGCTATCCAGCTGACTTAAGTCGCTGACATCACTAGGTAGGAAGGTAACTACCTAACTGAGTTAACTAGCTAGCTACCTACCTTGACAGTTGGCTACCCAGCTCTCTTAACTAGATGAAATAACCAGCTAGCCAGCTGCCTAGCCAACTGATTTAAATAGCTCACTACCTAGCTAGCCAGCAGGCTATCCAGCTGACTTTACTAGCTGACTAAACTAGCTAGCTACTTAGCTAGCCAGCTGATTCAATAGTTAACTAATTGGCTACCTAGCTAGCTGGCTGACTTAAATTGTAAGCTCTCCAACTAAGTACCTATCTAACAAGCTGTCTTAAAAGGTTAGCTACCTAGCTAGCTGACTTTACCAGCTAGATAACTAGTTACCTTACTCATTATCTAACATGCTAGCTAACTGACTTAACCATCTGACTTACCCATTAGCTAATGAACTAGCTAGTTGCCTCAACCAGCTGACTAACTGTTTAGCTAACTAGATAGCTAGCTGACTCATCCAGCTGACTTAACTCGTTAGCTAACTTTCTAGGTAGCCTACTCAAGCAGCTGATTCAACTCATTTGCTAATTAGCTAGTTAGCTGACTCAATCAGCTGACTTAACCTGTTAGTTAACTAGCTAACTACCTGAATCATCCTGCTGACTTAATCCATTAGCTAACTACCTAGTTAGCTGTCTTAACCAGCTGACTAAGTTTGAAAGCTGACTTAACTAGCTGACCTAGCTAGGTGACTTAACTAGTTAGCTACCTGACTTAACTGGCAGACTTGAATCAGCTATCTGACAACTGCCTGAATTCAATATTTAGCTAACTATTTAACTAGCTGAATATCTAGATGATTTAATAAATAGCTATCTAGTTAGGTAGCAGACATATGTAGCTGACTTAGTTAGCTCACTAGTGAGCTAGCTGACTTAGCAAGCTTACTTAGCTAGCTACCTTGTTAGCTAGCTGACTTAGATAGCTGACTTAACTAGTTGGCTAACAAAGTAGCTAGCTGACCTAACAAGCTGGTTAATGAGTTAGCTAACTGTTTTAAATAGCTGTTAAATGGGGTAACTAGTTGATTTAAGCGAGTTAGCTGGGTGACTTATCTTGTTAGCTGATGAGTTGGCCAACTACTTAGCTGGTTAAACACGTTTTCGGTCTACTAGGCCTACTTGTTAGCTGGTTTAACAAGTCGGCCGAATAGTCGGCTGACTACTTAGCTGGGTTAACTAGTTGACAGACATGTTGGTCCACTAGCTAGCTCACTTAACCAGTTGGCTGACTGGTTTGCTAATCTAATAAGTGACATGACTAGCTGCCCAACTAATTATCTGGCCTAACTATTCAGCCTTCTAGTTAGCTGAGCTAACTTGATGGGTGAAAAGTGGACCAACTAGTAGGCCGATTGGTTAGCTAAGTTACCTACTTGGCCATCTAGTCCACCAACCAGTTAGCTGACTTAACTAGTCGGCTGGTGGGTGAGCCAACTGGTCAGCTGAATTAAATAGTCGGCCAACGAATGAGCTGACTGGTCAGCTGACTTCAGTCAGCTGGCAAGTGAGTTGTCTGGTCAGAAGACTTACCTAGTCAGCCGGTGAGTGAACTCTCAGTTGAGCCAACTTAACTACTCGGCCTGCAAGTGAGCCAAAGTGTGATCTGCCTTAACAAGTAAGCTGGCAAGAGAGCCTATGGGTGAGCTGACTTAACTACATGACAGGCGAGCAAGCCGACTAGTTCGCTGTCCTAATGGCCTGTGAGCAAGCCGACAAGTGAGTTGATCTGTTGGTTGGTGAGCGAGCCAAATAGTTAGCTAACCTGATGGAAAGCGAGTGTGCCCATTTGTTAGTTGATGAGCTACCTGAGTTGGTAGCCAACTAGTTAATTAAGTAACTAGCTGATTTGCCAGCTGACTTAACTAGATACGGGACTATCAACTGACATAACTAGGTAGCAAACAAGCTATATATCTGTCTAGATAGTTGACTTAATTTGCTAGCTAAATGACTAGTTAGCTGACTAGCTGACTTAACTAGCTAGCTCACTAGCTAGCAGACTAGTTACCTGACAACTAGCTAGCTGGCTAGCTAGCTGATTTAACAAGTTGGCTGGCTAGCTGGCTAGTCAGCTGACTTAATTAACTAGCTACTTGGTGGGCTAGATGACTAGCCAGCTGGTTTAACTAGCTAGCTACCTGGTCTGGCTACCTGGCTAGGCAGCTGGCTAGCTAAAGGGCTGGCCAGCTGGCTAGCCAGCCAGCTTAAATAGCCAGCCGGATGCCTGGACAGTCAGATAGCCAGCCAGCTTAACTAGCCAGCCACCCTGCTGCTCAGCCAGCAAGCCAACCGGTTTAACTCGCTGGCCACCTACCTGACCAGACTGTAATCTGTCGGCTTGACTTGACAACAACCTAGCTAGCCAGTCTGCTAACCAGCTGACTTAACTTGCTAACTTAACTAGATAGCCATGCGGCTAGCCAGATGGCTTAACTAGCTAGCCTGCTGACTTTACTAGCTAAAATAACTAGCTAGATACCTAGCCAGCTATCTAGCAAGCTAACTGACCTATCTAGCTGACTTAACTAACAGGCTATCTAACATAATTAGGTGACTGTACTAGCTAGCTACCTAGCTAGCCTGCTGACTTAACTAGCTGAAATAACTAGCTAGCCAGCTGTCTAGCCAAATGACTTAACTAGCTTTTTAACTATCTAGTGATCTGGCTAGCCAACTGATTTAACGAGGTGACTTAACAAGCTAGCCAACTGGTTAGCCAGCTGACTTAAATAGTTGATTAAGGAGCTAGGTAGCTGTCCAGTCAGGCGACTAAACTAGCTGAATTAACTTGTTAGCTAATTAGTGAGCTAGCAGACTTAGCTAGCTGACAGCTAGCCAGCTGTTTAGCTAGCAAACTTAGTTACCTGACTTAACTAGTTGGCTAATGAGATAGCTACTTGATTTAATGAATTGGCTAATGAGTTAGCTAACTGTTTTAACTAGTTGATAAACGAGTAAATTAGCTGATTTAACTAGTTGGTTATCGAGTTAGCTAGGTGACTTAACTTGTTGGGTGACTAGTCAACCGACTAGTTCGCTGGCGTAACATGTTGGCTGACTACATGGCCGACTTCTTAGCTGCCTTAACAAGTTGGCCTATTAGACGGCCAACTAGTTAGCTGGGTCAAATAGTTGACTGACTAGTTGGAGCACTAGTTAGCTCGATTAAGTAGTTGGCATGCTGGTTTGCTGAACAAACAATTCGACTGACTAGTTGACCAACTATTTAGCTGGTGTAACTAGTAGG
>NW_007244557.1:0-400 GCF_000164805.1 Carlito syrichta
CATTATATAGCTAGTTAAGTAGCCTAGTTAAGTCAGCTCATTAGCCAGCTGGTTACCTAGATACCTAGGTAGTTAAATCAGCTGGCAAGCCAGCTGACTAAGTAGGTAAGTCAGCTAGTTAAGTCAGCTGGACAGCGAGATGTCTAGCTAGGTAGCTAGCTAGTTAAGTCAGCTAGTTAAGTGAGCTGGTTAACTAGGCATCTAGCTAGTTAAGTCAGTTAGTTTAGTCAGCTGGCTAGGCAGCTCCCTAGATGGGTACCTAGCTAGTTTAAGCAGCTGGCTAGCAAGCTGGCTAGCTAGTTGTCACGTAATTAAGTCAGCTCCCTGGCCAGCAGCTTAGCTAGATAGGTAGTTAAATAAGTTGTCAAGCCATAGGGCTATGTAGGTAGGTAGCTAGTTA
>NW_007244558.1:0-1184 GCF_000164805.1 Carlito syrichta
CCGTATACACCCACTTCCTTATTCTTTCGTAGGAAATGTCAGTACATTTGCCTGTATATGAGGATTTCATTTCCCTAGTTTATGCTTCAAAATCACAAATTCGTGTTTAGCCCTTAGCAAGAAAACCTATAGATTTATTGGGATGGAGGACACTTTTAAACCAGATTCCTTATTCTCCTTTAGCAATAGACAGTGCAGTTTTCTGTGTATGAGAACTCCCATTATCCAGATTCCTACTCCCAAATCCTGAATGGTGGTTATCTCTTAGCAAGACGGTCTGTAGGTTCTTGGGATGGAGGCCTCGTGTAACCAAGATTCCTAATACTTCCGTAACAACAGATCATGTAGTGTTCTGTATATGAGGACTCCCATTACTGAAATTCCTGCTTCATTCTCAGCAAGACGTAAGATATTTCCTGGTGATCTAGAATTTTAGTTGCTTGGATAACAAGAGAAAGACTCCCATAAAGTTCTTGAGGAATTGGAACCCAAGATTCTTGGTCCTTTTTCAAAAGACACACTAAAAATGTGGTGACTTAGAAGCCCAGATTGCTGATTAAACCAAATTAAGAGACTTTGTAGATTTAGGCAATAGAGAACTACAAGAACCGGATTGCTTTTCCGTTCTCAGCAAGATACCCTGAATTTCACTATCCATGTGGATTCCAAAACTCGGTGTACAAAAACGCAGATGCCCAGATGTTTCCTAAGGACGTGGAATCCATGGATCCTGATTACATTTATATAATACGTACTAAATATTTGGCAACTGCGTATCCCTCGGCTTCTCTACAGATAAAGTACAAACGAAAATTTAAGCATTACCAAGTTCATCTTAAGACCAAAGTTACATTCAAATACGGCAATATGATACTTTTTTTCCGGGAGTGTAGCCTTAATTGTTCCGAGGAACTTAAGGGATTTGTACTACCAGATACGTGATTACAACTATCAAGAGGACCAGAATGTTGCTGGAGTCCTGAGATGACTGATTCATAATACCCACAAGCCAAATATCTCTGAAACATGACACGAGCTCGAAGCCTTGATTCTTGTTTAAACCGCAGCAAGACACCCTTAGAATTTTTCAGATTCTAGACTAAGTGTATCACAGTTTCCTTATTCTTCTTTACCGTGGAGGCCGTGTAATGTCCTGTATAGGAGAACTCCCTTTCCCAGAATTC
>NW_007244558.1:2583-3023 GCF_000164805.1 Carlito syrichta
CGGATTTCCTTTTAATTCTCAGTAAGATGTCCTGATTTTTCCTGTCGATTTGGATTCCAGTTTTCATTATTTCAAATACAGATGCCCAGAAGTTTCCTAGGATTGTGGATTCCAAGATTCCTGGTTACCATTAATAATATGTAGTCAACATTTGGTAAGTGCTTAAAACTTGTTCCTTCTAAAAATAAAAAGAGACACGAAAAGTGATGGATTACAGGATTAACCTTAAGACCAGAGTTACATCCAAATATGGCAAGAAGATTCTTTTTGTCCAGGAGTCTGGCCTTAGTTGTTCTGAGGAATCTAACGGATGTGGAGTGCCCATACCATTTACAACTTTTAAGAGGACCAGAATGTTGCTGGAGCCCTGAAATGACCGATTCATAATATCTGAATGCTAAATTGCTCTGAAACATTTTTGGGAGTTCGAAGATCTGTTT
>NW_007244559.1:0-715 GCF_000164805.1 Carlito syrichta
TTTCATATTTCAAATACAGATGCCCAGAAGTTTCCTAGGATTGTGGATTCCAAGATTCCTGGTTACCATTAATAATATGTAGTCAACATTTGGTAAGTGCTTAAAACTTGTTCCTTCTAAAAATAAAAAGAGACACGAAAAGTGATGGATTACAGGATTAACCTTAAGACCAGAGTTACATCCAAATATGGCAAGAAGATTCTTTTTGTCCAGGAGTCTGGCCTTAGTTGTTCTGAGGAATCTAACGGATGTGGAGTGCCCATACCATTTACAACTTTTAAGAGGACCAGAATGTTGCTGGAGCCCTGAAATGACCGATTCATAATATCTGAATGCTAAATTGCTCTGAAACATTTGGGGAGTTCGAAGATCTGTTTCTTGTTTGTCCCATAGCAGACAACCTGGGAATTTTTTGAATTTAGGGTGCGTACAACAGTGATTCTTTATTCGTACTTATTTGGAGACCATGCATTGTCCTGTATGCAAGGACTCTCTTTAACTTGATTCCTGAATCAAAACCCTGATTCTTGTTTAGCCCTTAGTAAGAAGTCATGTAGATATTTTGATAGAGGAACCGTGGAAAACAGATTTCTTCTCTTTTATTAGCAAAAGGCCATGTAGTTTCCTGTATATGAGGATTGCTATTACCCTCATTCATGTCTCAAATCCCTGATTCTTCTTTAGCCGTCAGCATGATGTCCTGTAGATTTTCAGG
>NW_007244560.1:0-3923 GCF_000164805.1 Carlito syrichta
GACAAGATAACTGGTTTAACACGTTGGCTGATGAGTCGGCCAACTTGTTAGCAGGCTTAACAGTTGCCCAACTAGTCTGTCTACTAGTTTGCTGAGTTAACAAGTTGACTGTCTACTTGGCCAACTATTTAGCTCGGCTAACTTGTTGGCTGGCTAATTAGCTGACCTAACTAGTCAACTGACTATTTGGCCAACTAGTTAGCTGACTTAACTAGTCAGCAGACTACTTAGCTGACCTAGCTTGTCGGCCGACTAGTTAGCCGACTAGTCAGCCGATTGTTGAGCTGACTTAACTGGTTGGTCTGCTTATTGGCCGACTGGTTAGCTGACTTAACTAGTCGGCTGGCGAGGGAGTCAACAGGTGAGCAGACATAACTAATCGTCCAGCGAGGGAGCCGACTGCTCAGCTGACTGAACTTGTCAGCCGATGTGTGAGCCGATTGGTCAGCTGACTTAACTAGTCAGCCAGCAAATGAGCTGACTTTTCAGCTGACTTACATAGTCGGTCAATTAATGAACCGACTAGTCAGCTGACTTATTTAGTCAGTTGGCGAGTGTGTCGACGAGTCAGAAGACTTATCTAGTCGGCCGGCATGTGAGCCGACCAGTGTGCCGACTTAACTAGCCAGCCAGTGTGTGAGCTGACTGGTAAGTTGCCTTAACTAGTTGGCCAGCAAGTGAGCTGACCAGTGAGCTGACTTAATTAGCCTGCTGACAAACAAGTCGAATAATCAGCTGACCTGTTGGCTGGCAAGCGAGGCAAATTGTTTGCTAACCATTTGGTGGGCGAGTGAGCTGACTAGTTAGCTGACCTGATGGCTGACGAGTGAGGCAACTTGTTTGCTAACCATTTGGTGGGCGAGTGAGCTGACTAGTTAGCTGACCTGATGGCAGACAAGCGAGCGCACTAGTTATCTGACCATCTAGATGAATTGCCACCTGACTAGATAGCTAAATAACTAGCAGATTTGTTAGATGATTTAACCAGCTAGCTGACTAGCTAGCTGGCTATCTAGCTGACATAACTATCTAGCAAACTAGCTAGCTAGCTCTCTAGCTAGCTGACTTAATTAGCTAGCTGACTGGCTAGCAAGCTGACTAGCCAACTTAACTATCTAGTTGACTAACTAGCTGACTAGCTAGCTGACAACTAGTTAGATGAACAGTTAGCTAACTTGCTATCTGACTTAACTAGCTAGCTGGCTATATAGCTGACATAACTAGCTAACTAGGTAGTTAGCTGGCTAGCTGGTTAGCCAACTGACTTAACAAGCTAGCTACCTTGTTGGCTAGAAGGCTAGCCAACTGGCTTAACAAATAGCTACCTGGATGGCTAGAAGGCTATGCAGTCAGTTATCTAGCCAGTGGGTTGGCCGTCAGGCAGCTAGTTGACTCAACTGTCTAGCTCATTAAGTCTTCTACTTAAGTCAGGTATTATAGTTTAAAATATCTATTTAGTTTAAATTATTTTAAATCAGCTAGACAGCCGATTTAAGCTAATAGGCTAGCCAGCTGACTCAACCAGTTGGCTAATGAGCTAGCCAGATGACTCAACTAGCTGACTCAAATAGCTAGCTAATGAGCTAGCCAGCTGAATTAACTAGCTGAGTTAACAGTCTTGCCAGCTGGCTAGCCAAGTGACTTAGATACCTACTAACAAAGCCAGCTGGCTAGCCAGCTGACTTAACTATCTGACATAACTAGCTAGCTGACTAGCCAGCTGACTTAACTACCTAGCTACCTACCTTGCCAACTGAGTAACCAACTGACTTAATTAGCTGACTTATTTAGCTAGCCAGCTGGCAAGCCAGCTGACTTAAATAGCTAATTACCTACATAGCTAAATTACTAGCCAGCTGACTTAACTTGCTGATTTAATGAGGTAGCCAGCTGGCTATCAAGCTGAATTAACTGGAGAGTTACCTGGATATCTAACTGTCTAGCCAGCTGACTTAACTAGCTGACAACTAGCTAGCCAGCTAGTCATCCAGCTCACTTAACTAGCTACATACCTAACTAGATAGCTGGCTAACGAGCTGACTTAACTAGCTGAAATAACTAGCTAGCTAGCTGACTTAACTTGCTGACTTAACGAACTTGCAACTGAGCTATCCAGCTGCTTTAACTAGCTGACTTAACTAGCAAGCTACCAAGCTAGCCAACTGACTTAAGTAGTTAGCTCACTAGCTAGCTACCAAGCTAGCCAGCTGACTTAAATAATTAACTTACTAGCTAGCTACATAGCTAACAAGCTGACTTTAATAGTTAGCTATCTAGCTAGTTAGCTGGCTTAACCAGGTAGCTAATGAGATAGTTTAATTGTTAGCTAATGTGCTAGCTAGTTGACTTAATCAGCTGACAACTCATTAGATAATGAGCCAAATGCTGACTCAACCAGCTGACTTAACTTGCTAGGTAACATGCTAGCTAGCTGACTGAACCAATCGACTTAACTGGCTAGCTAACTAGCAAGCCAGCTGAGTCAACCAGCTGACTTAACTCGTTAGCTTACTAGCAAGCTGGCTGACTCTACCAGCTGACTTAACTCCTTAGCTAACTAGCTAGTTAGCTTACTCAACCACCTGACTTTTCCTTTTAGCTAACTAGCTAGCTAGCTGACTCAACCAGCTGACTAAACCAGTTAGCTAACTGGTGAGTCAGCTTACTCAACCTGCTGACTTAACCCATTAGCTAACTAGCTTATTTAACTAGTTAGAGGGCTAACTTAACTAGTGACTTAGGTAGCTGACTTAACTAGTTAGCTAGCTGACTTAACTAGATGACTTAACTTAGCTAGCTGGCTAAACTAGCTGTTTTAAATAGTTAGCTAACAAGTTAGCTAACTGACTTAACTAGTTGGCTAGCGAGATAGCTAGCAGACTTAAATACCTGGCTAACGAGTTAGCTAACTGATTTAAGTGATTAACGAGTTACATAGCTGACTTAACTAGTTGGGTAATGAATAAGCTAGCTGACTTATCTAGTTGGCTAACGAGTTAGCTAGCTGAATTAATTACTTACCCTGCTAGTTGGCCAGCAGACTTAACTAGCTAGCTGCCTAGCTACCCATTTGGCTAGTCAGCTGACTTAACAAGCTGATTTAACTAGCTATCCAACTGGCTATCCTGCTGGCTTAACTAGCTAGCTACCTACCTAGTCATCTGGCTAGCCAGCTGACATCTTGCTGAACTATGTAGCTAGCCAGCTGACTTAACTAGCTGACTGAACTAGCTAACTACATAGCTAGCCAGCTGACTTAACTAGGTGACTTAACTAGCTATCTACCTAGTTAGCTAGCTGACTTAAACAGCAGAATTATCTAACCTGCTACCTTTCTAGCTAGTTGATTTAACTTATTATAACTAGACAGCTATCTAGCTATCCAGCTGACTTAACTAATTAGCTAGCTAGATAGTAGGCTCACACAACCAACTAGCTAACTACTTAGCCAACGAACTAGTGAGTTGACTTACCTGGCGGGCTTAATTCGTTTGCCAAGGGGCTTGCAAGCTGACTTAACCAGCTGGCTGAGGTCATTAGCGAAGGAGCTAGCGAGTTGACTTAACCAGATGGCTTAAGTCGCTAACCAAGGAGATAGCAAGCTGACTTAACCAGCAGGGTTAAGTCATTAGCCAAGGAGCTGGCGTGCTGACTTAACCAGCTGGTTTAAGTCGTTAGCCAAGGAGCTAGTGAGCTGACTTAACCAGCAGGCTTAACTCTTTAGTCAACGAGCTAGTGAGCTGAATAAACCAGCTGGCTTAACTCATTAGCCAAAGAGCTAGCGAGAGGACTGTACCAGCTGGCTTAATTCGTTAGTCAAGGAGCTAGCAGTCTGACTCAACCAGCTGGCTTAACTCATTAGCCAATGAGCTAGCAAGCTGAGTTAACCAGCTGGCTTAAATGTTAGCCAATGAGCTAGTAAG
>NW_007244561.1:0-3673 GCF_000164805.1 Carlito syrichta
AGCTAGCTAGATACCTAGCCAGTTAGTAAGCTAATTATTTCAGCTAGTAATCAGCTGACTATTTAGTTATCTAGCTAGTTAACTCAGCTTGATAAGTCAGTTGTCTAGTCAGTTGCCTCGCTGGGTGGCTAGCATGCTAAGTAAGCTGGCTAGTCAGCTGGCAAGCTAGATAAGTCACCTAGTTAAATCATCTAATAGCCAGCTGGTTAGCTAGGTAGCTAGGTAGTTAAGTCTGCTGGCAAGCCAGTGGGATACATAAGTAGTTAACTAGTTAAGTCAGCTGGCTAGCCACGTGGCAGTTATTGTTATCTGCTAGTTAAGTCAGATGGCTAGCAACCTGGCTAATGAGTTAAATCTAGTTGAGTCACCTGTCTAGCCAGCTGGCTAGCTGGTTAAGTCAGCTAGTTAATTCAAGTGGCTAGCAATCTGGCTATAGGTAGCTAGCTACTTAAGTCAGCTGACTAGCCAGCTGTCTAGATGGTTACATAAGCTAGTTAAGTCAGCCTGCTATCCACCTTGCTAGGTAAGTAGTTAGCTAATTAAGTCAACTTGGTAGGCGGTTGGCTAGGTAGTTAAGTCAGCAAGTTGTGAGATTGCTAGCTGACTGGCTAGATAGGTGGCTAACTAGTTAAGCCAGCTGGCTAGCCGTGTAGCCACCCAGGTAGCTACCTAGATAAGTCATCAGGCTAGCCAACTAGCAAGCAAATTAGCTAGTCAGCTAGTTAAGTAACCTAGCCTGCCAGCTGGCTAGTTAAGTCAGCTAGCAAGTCAGCTAACTATTCAGCTAAGTAGTTTAAGTCAGCAAGCTAGTCATGATTCTAGTCAGCTACCTAGCTTAGTCAGTTAACTATTAAGCTAGCTAGTCAGCTAGATAGTTGTCAACTAGTCAGCTAGCTTGCCAGTTAGCTAGCTAGTTAAGTCAGCTAGCCAGACAGCTAGATAGCTTGTGTGCTAGCTAATTAAGACAGCTAGTTAGTGAGCTTACTAGTCAGCTACATAGTTAAATCAGCTAGCCAACTAACTAGCAAGTTAGCTAGCTAGTTAAGTCAGCTAGCTAGACAGCTAGGTAACTGTTTGCTAGCTAGTTATGTCAACTAGATAGCCAGCTAGCTAGTCAGCTAGCTAGTTTAGTCAGCTAGCAACTCAGCTAGTTACTTAACAAACTAGTTAGATAGCAACTCAGGTAGGCAATCTGCTAAATACTGGGCTCACTCACTTTTCATAAGGTAAGCTAAATAGTCGACTTGCTCACCTAACCACTGGTCAGCAAACTAGTCGGCTCACTCAACAGCCACCAGGTCAACTAATGTGTCGGCTTGTTCGCAGGCCAACAGGGCAGCTAACTACTCACCTTGCTTGTCAGCCGACTAATTAAATCAGCTCACCAGTTGGCTTACTCGCCAGCAGACTAGTTAAGGCAGCTCACTCACCAGCCAACTAGTTAAGTCGGTTCATTGGTCAGCACACTCATCAGCCAACTAGTTAAGTCTTCTGAACAGACAGCACACTCGTCAGCTGACTAAAGTCAACTAACCTGTCAGCTCACTCACCAGCTGACTAGTTAAGTCAGCTGACCATTCGACTCACTCGCCAGCTGACTAGTTAAGACAGCTGATATGAGGGCTCACTTGCCAGTTGACTAGTTAAGTCAGTTGACCAGTCAGCCCAATCGCCAGCTGTCTAGTTAACTCAGCTCACCTGACGGCTCATTCGCTGGCTGATTAGTTAAGTCAGCTAACCGTTTTGCTGACAAGATGGCCAACAAGTTAATTCAGCTAACCAATTGGCCCACTATTCTACCAATGTGTCAGCTGACACATTAACTTAGCCAACTAGTCGGCTGACTAATTAGGTCAGCTAACTAGTCAGCAAAATAATCAGTCAACTAATTATATCAGCAAACCAGCAGGCAACTAGTTAACCATGCTAACTAGTGGGACAACACATTCGTCAACTACTTAACACAGCTCACTAGTCGGCTGACTAGTCAGCCGAATTGTTAAGCCAGACACCAAGTCAACTGAGTAGTCAGCCATCGTGTTAAACCAGCTAAGTAGTAGGCAAACTCGTCAGCCAACAAGTAAAATGACCTAGCTAACTCGTTAAACAAATAGTTAAGTAAGCTAGGTAACTCATTTACCAACTAGTTAAAACAGTTACCTAACTTATTATCAACTCGTTAAGTCAGCTAGCTATCTCGTTTGCCAACTACGTCAGATAGCTAAGTCAGCTAGCTCCCTAGTTAGCTAACTATTTAAGTCAGTTGCTTAAGTGTGCTACCTAACTAGTTAGCTAATTAGTTAAGTCAGCTAGTTATTCATCTAGTAAAATAGTTAGTTAACTATTTAATTCAGATAGTTAGTCAACTAGCTAGCTAGTTAAGTCAGCCAGTTAAGTCAGCTTTCTAATTTAGTCATCTGTTTAAGATAGCTAGATTGCTAGTGAGCTAACGGGTTAAGCCAACAGGTTGAGTCAGGTAGTTAGCTAGTTAACTAACGGGTTAAGTCATCTGATTCAGTCAGCTAGCTAGCCAGTTAGAAAACGGGTGAGTCAGCTTTTTGAGAAGGCGAGCTAGCTTGTTAGCTGACGAGTTAAGTCAGCTGGATGAGTCAGCTAGCTAACTAGTTAGCTAATGAGTTAAATCAGGTGGTTGTGTCAGCTAGTTAGCTCGTGACCTAACAAGTTAAGTCAGATGATTAAGTCACCCAGCTAGCACGTTAGATAACAAGTAAGCTAATTATTTAGCTAGCTGTTTAAGTCCACTAGCTAGCTAGGCAGCTATTTAAGTCAGCTTGTTTGCTCGGTAGCTAACTAGTTAGCTAACTATTTAAGTCAGCTGGCTAGCAAGGTAGCTAGCTAGTTAGCTAACTATTTAAGTCAGCTTGCTAGCCAGCTGGATAGCTAGGTAGGGAGCTAGTTAAGTCAGTTGACTAGCCAGCTGACTAGCTGGTTAATTCAGCTAGTTAAGAGAGCTTGCAAGCCAACTGGAATGGTAGGGAGCTAGCTAGTTAAGGCAGCTAGATAGCTAACTGGCTAGCTAGTGATGTCAGTGAGTTAATTCAGCTGGCTAGCCAAATAGCTAGCTGGTTAAGTCAGCAAGTTTAGTCAGCTGTCTAACGAGCTGACTGGGTGGGTAGCTAGCTAGATAAGTAGACTTGCTAGCAGACTAGATGTTCAAGACAGCTAGTTAAGTCAGCTGGCCCGCTGACTGGCAAGGTAGGTAGCTAGCTAGGTAAGTGAGCTGGCTAGCCAGCTTGCTAGCTTAAGTCAGCTAGGTAAGTCAGCTTGATAACTAGAGAGCTAGCTAGGTAGCTAGCTAGTTAAGACATCTAGTTAAGCCAGCTGGCTAGCTAGGTAGCTAACTGGTTAAGTCAGCCAGTTAAATCTACTTGCTAGCTGGTTAAGTCAGTGAATTAGGTCAGCTGGATAGCCAGCTGCCTAGCTGGGTAGCTAGATAGTTAAGTCAGCTGAATAACCAGTTAGCTAGATAGTTAAATAACCTAGTTAAGTCATCTCACTGCCAGGTCGCTAGATAGGTAACTAGGTTGTTAAGTCAGCTGGCAAGACAGCGGGCTATGTAGGTAGCTAGATAGTTAAGTCAGCTGTCTATCCAGCTGGCTAGCAGGGAGCTAGATAGCTAAGTAAGGCCTCCTAGCCAGCTGACTAGCTAGTT
>NW_007244562.1:0-1197 GCF_000164805.1 Carlito syrichta
TGCTAGTGAGCTAATGGGTTAAGCCAACAGGTTGAGTCAGGTAGTTAGCTAGGTTACTAACGGGTTAAGTCATCTGATTCAGTCAGTTAGCTAGCCAGTTAGAAAACAGGTTGAGTCAGCTTTTTGAGAAGGCTAGCTAGCTTGTTAGCTGATGAGTTAAGTCAGCAGGATGAGTCAACTAGTTAACTAGTTAGCTAATGAGTTAAGTCAGGTGGTTGTGTCAGCTAGTTAGCTCGTGACCTAACAAGTTAAGTCAGATGATTAAGTCACCCAGCTAGCACGTTAGATAACGAATAAGCTAATTATTTAGCTAGCTGTTTAAGTCCACTAGCTAGCTAGGCAGCTATTTAAGTTAGCTTGTTTGCTCGGTAGCTAACTAGTTAGCTAACTATTTCAGTCAGCTGGCTAGCAAGGTAGCTAGCTAGTTAGCTAACTATTTAAGTCAGCTTGCTAGCCAGCTGGATAGCTAGGTAGGGAGCTAGTTAAGTCAGTTGACTAGCCAGCTGGCTAGCTGGTTAATTCAGCTAGTTAAGAGAGCTCACAAGCCAACTGGAATGGTAGGGAGCTAGCTAGTTAAGGCAGCTAGATAGCTAACTGGCTAGCTAGTGATGTCAGTGAGTTAATTCAGCTGGCTAGTCAAATAGCTAGCTGGTTAAGTCAGCAAGTTTAGTCAGCTGTCTAACGAGCTGACTGGGTTGGTAGCTAGCTAGATAAGTAGACTTGCTAGCAGACTAGATGTTCAAGACAGCTAGTTAAGTCAGCTGGCAAGGTAGGTAGCTAGCTAGTTAAGTGAGCTGGCTAGACAGCTTGCTAGCTTAAGTCAGCTAGGTAAGTCAGCTTGCTAACTAGAGAGCTATCTAGGTAGCTAGCTAGTTAAGACATCTAGTTAAGCCAGCTGGCTAGCTAGGTAGCTAGCTGGTTAAGTCAGCCAGTTAAATCTACTTGCTAGCTGGTTAAGTCAGTGAATTAGGTCAGCTGACTAGCCAGCTGCCTAGCTGGGTAGCTAGATAGTTAAGTCAGCTGAATAACCAGTTAGCTAGATAGTTAAGTAACCTAGTTAAGTCATCTCACTGGCCAGGTCGCTAGTTAGGTAACTAGGTTGTTAAGTCAGCTGGCAAGACTGCGGGCTATGTAGGTAGCTAGATAGTTAAGTCAGCTGTCTATCCAACTGGCTAGCAAGGTAGCTAGATAGCTAAG
>NW_007244563.1:0-681 GCF_000164805.1 Carlito syrichta
TGCATAATAGCTGGGCTTACGTCCGTACACTGGTGGATAAAATCAGTAACCCATCCAGTTTTGCATATGGGTCTAAGCAAAGCCTAACAAGTAGTATTAGCATTTTCAACATGGCCAATTGTTTGATAAGAATTTCTGCTGCTTCTTTGTTAGTAATTACCCATTTAATAGCCGTAGTGAGTCTGAAAACAAAGTCCTCATAACTTTCCTTGGCCTTTTGTTTTATCTCAGATAGAGAAGAAGTCTGAGCAGTGTCTGCTGGTAATTTTTTCAACGTGGTAGCAGCACAATGATTTATCTGAAGCAAAACATCTTTGGGTAGAGAAATTTGATTAGTCATTTGGGTATACATACCAGTCCTGGAGAGCATATCATGAGAAATAATGAATGACTCAGCAGGTTGATTTAAATTCTGGTCCATTTGAATTCTAACTTGATTCTCATACTTGGTTTTCCACAGCAAATAAGCACCTCCGGACAAACAGTTTTTGGTTAATTGCTGCCAATCTGCGAAAGTCATCCATCGAGAGGCAAATTGACCTAAAATAGTAATTGTATAAGGTGCAAGAGGACCATACTTTGAGCTTGCCTCCTGTAACTCTCTTACCAATTTATATGGCAAGGGTTCCCAATGAGCTTGATCCACTCCATCAGCACCGGGATAAAATTGTATCAGGAAAG
>NW_007244564.1:0-21409 GCF_000164805.1 Carlito syrichta
AGAATACATCTGCATTTTCACTTTATGCATAACTCTAAGTATTTCTGTTTTGTTTATTTTTTCTTTATGACAATTATAGGCCAGGTTTTAACTGCTGTTGTACCAAATCTTTTGCTGCCTTAAGTTTCTTAGATGGTATAGGCCATTGTTTTACCCAAAACTGGCTTATTGACATGCAACCTTAACAACAATGGCCTATAGGGTAAGTTTGAATAGCCAATGCCAGCTTGGTTTGTTTTTCATTCACTTGAGCAGGTTTTTGTAATTACCTGTCCATCTTTGACAAGTCCCTTAAAGGGATTATAGCCCATCTGTAGCATTTGTGCTGAGACTTTATCATTAGGTTATACAAAAGCGTGCCCATTTGTGAAAGAATATCTCTTCCCCATAATGTAAAAGTAATAGATGGAATAACATACGGGCAAAAAGTTCCTGAAGTCTTACTATCTGTCCAATTTAAAATTTGTGAACTTTGGCTACTGAGGGTACTCAACCAATGCCTATAAGTCCCGAAGGAGCCATACGAGTTGGCCACGAGCCAGGCCAATCCTTTCCGGCAATACAAGAAGCATCAGCTCCTGTGTCTAACAAGCCTATAATTTTAACTCCTTGTATAAATAAATCTTTTAGAGGTCTAGAATTAGTAACCTCCTGAACCCAAAAAGCAACATCGCTAGAGTCAAATCCAGAGTCACCTCTAGGCAGGTTAAAGTTTTACCTGCTTTGTGATAAGGCAAGAGCAGCAATTGTGCTACTCTCTGCACTGTTTTGCTAGTGGGAGCAACAAGCATCTGGATTTCTCCTGTGTAATCCGGATCCACCACTCCAGGAATAATGAAAATTCCTTGTAAAGACAAGGAACTTCTGCCTAATATTATACCCACTATTTCTTCCGGGAGAGGACCCTTTACTCCCATAGGAATTGGGGTCACCGGAGCGTCCAGAGTTAATATTGTAGTGGTGGAGGAACACAAGTCCAGTCCTGTACTCACTAGGGTGACTCAGATGAGTTCTGCGATGGAGCAGAAGGAACGAACAGGTTCATGGCAGTGGCTGCGTCCCTATTGTCATGTGGGGCCAGGCTGGCCCCTCTGGAAGTTTTTCTGATTTAAAGGAGTGCCATTTTTATGAAATTTAGATAGGCATTCTTTAGCCCAATGAAAGCCTTTTTGGCAGTTGAGACATAGGTTTTTGGTTGAGTAGCCCCAGTAAGTGGTGACAGTATGCCATGTAAGCCAGCCATACCTTGCTAGCCGGACAATCTCTGTTAATGTGTCCGACTTGGCCGCAGTTAAAGCAAGACTGTAATGAGATTTTTTTTGCTTATTACTTATATACTTTTACTTATATTACTTACGTATTACTTATGTATTACTTATATTATTTATATTACTTATATATTGCTTATATTGCTTATATATATTACTTATATTATTTATATATTGCTTATATATTAGCTTATATATAAATTGCTTATATTACTTATTTTACTTATATTACTTATATACTTTTGCTTATAGTACTTACCCATATTACTTATATATTTCTGCTTATTATAGCTTGAGCTCCCTGCATTCCATAAGAAAAGGAAAAGTGTAACTAAGTTCAGGCTTTATTTCAGTATTCTCAACATTTAAAGGAAAACCTTAGAAAGAGGTGCAGTAAGCTTAACGGGGCAGTTTCTACTAATGTGCCCGATTTGTCCACTCACATAACATGATTACACTAAAACATTTTTCTGTTTACGTGCACCCTGCATACCTTGAGTGATCTGTGAAAAGGTTTCTCCCTTCAATGCCGTGGCCAAAGCCATCCCTTGCATAATAGCTGGGCTTACGTCCGTACACTGGTGGATAAAATCAGTAACCCGTCCAGTTTTGCATATGGGTCTAAGCAAAGCCTAACAAGTAGTATTAGCATTTTCAACATGGCCAATTGTTTGATAAGAATTTCTGCTGCTTCTTTGTTAGTAATTACCCATTTAATAGCCGTAGTGAGTCTGAAAACAAAGTCCTCATAACTTTCCTTGGCCTTTTGTTTTATCTCAGATAGAGAAGAAGTCTGAGCAGTGTCTGCTGGTAATTTTTTCAACGTGGTAGCAGCACAATGATTTATCTGAAGCAAAACATCTTTGGGTAGAGAAATTTGATTAGTCATTTGGGTATACATACCAGTCCTGGAGAGCATATCATGAGAAATAATGAATGACTCAGCAGGTCGATTTAAATTCTGGTCCATTTGAATTCTAACTTGATTCTCATACTTGGTTTTCCACAGCAAATAAGCACCTCCGGACAAACAGTTTTTGGTTAATTGCTGCCAATCTGCGAAAGTCATCCATCGAGAGGCAAATTGACCTAAAATAGTAATTGTATAAGGTGCAAGAGGACCATACTTTGAGCTTGCCTCCTGTAACTCTCTTACCAATTTATATGGCAAGGGTTCCCAATGAGCTTGATCCACTCCATCAGCACCGGGATAAAATTGTATCAGGAAACAAGTTGTGAAACTAAAATCTTCTTTTTCTGCTTCAGCTTGTACTGCCTGCATACCAAGAGGAAAGACTGGAGCCACAGGGGCAATACCGGCATTATTAGGCAAATTTTTTGGCTTTACGACTTTAGCATTGAAAGGAAAAGCCTGTGGGAAGGCTCAGGGTTGACTGTAAGAGCACTGATATGATACCTAGCAGCTTCTGCCTCAGGTTCAGCTTCAACCCTGTGGAGATGATTTATCATTGTCATTATAATCAGGGAGAGCTGAGGCTGTGGCAAAGAGAAAAGTTTCTTTATCATCATCATCGTTGTTAGCAGCCTTTTTGGAAGGAAATTTCTCATAATCATGCTGTGGATTTAAAGCATTTTTAATTAACATTGTTACTAGCCGGGCTCGGTGGCTCAGCCTGTAATCCCGCGCCTTTGGGAGGCTGAGGTGAGTGGATTGCATGAGTCCGCGGGTTCGAGACCCGCCTGGGCAGCGAGACCTCATCTCTACAATAAATCAAAAAATCAGCCGGGCGTGGTAGCATGCGCCTGTAATTCCGGCTACTCGGAAGGCTGAGGCGGAAGGATCACCGGAGCCCAGCAGGTCGAGGCTGCGGTGGCCGGGAGCGGCCACTGCACTCCAGTCTGGGCGACAGAGTGAGACTCCAACTCAAAAAAAAAATTGTTACTGCACAAAATGTAGAAAATGAGCTAGATTAGAAGAAGACGCTTTAGCTCCACGTTTAGACAAAGTATTCATTAAGATACTGATGAATATTTTACGTTCCTAGATTTGCTCTGGCCCATGATTAGATCACGGCTCTGGCTTCACAAAAACTTGCTTACCCATCCTCGCTCTGCCTGTCTCTACAGAGGGGTCTGCAGCACCCTGGGTAAGATCCTAGCTGCCCTGAAATGAAAAATAGACTTACCTTTCCAGGGGCCCCACGTTGGGCACAATTTATGGGGAACCAGCCCCCCAAAAGAGATTTTGAGGGTCTCTGGAAGGTGGGGCAGCGTCGGCGAATATTCTGGGAGAATAGAAGGGAAGAAAGAGACTGGACTCTGTCTAGTGCAGAAGCCGATTCTGTAGTAGGGATAGACATTAGAAGAAAGCAAGATGGAGGCCTAGATATAAAGAGGAAGAAAGAGAAAGAAAGAAAGTGGACAACTGTTCAGTGAAATGAGCAGAAGCCGTTTATTGGGAACAAACGTGAGTCTTTTATCCCAAATTTTCACGTGTCAAATCACAAGACTTTCATGTGGGCACAAAGTCAGGTAGGTGAGGGGCGTCCCACACCCACCAGGCGTTTCCTTAGGAATGAGAAAGGGCAACACCAATCAAATCACAAGAGTTTACATGAACACAAAGCCAGGTGGGTGGAGGGCATCCTCACCCACCAGGCGTTTTCCTTAGGATGAGAAAGGACAATCTTAATCAAATCACAAGAGTTTACATGAACACAAAGCCAGGTGGGGGGGCATCCCCGCCCACCAGGCATTTTCCCCCAAGCATGAGGAAGGACAATCCCAAAATTATTTCACTGTTCCTTATGCTTCGTTTATGTTCCTCAAAAGCAATACAACAGTTTTAATATCATAAAATCCTAATAATCAATAACTTCTAAAACTTATGCATACCCAACACCTAATGACTGACTTAAATCCTAATACCTTTCTTTTCTGTGCTAACTTTACCTGTACTATAAAAAACTCTTAGTTGTAGGTCAGACCAGTTCCTAAAGAATGTGGCCCAGTCCAAAGATCACGCTGGGCCATAGGGATGTGGCCCAGCCCAAAGTTCGTGCTGGGCCATTTCTGGTAACCCTAGATAACCATCTCATGCTGGAAACAGCTCTCTAAAATGTATATACTAATTCTACAAATATACTTTTAAATCTTATAAAGAAGCTTGTATCACGTATAAGGCTCCCAAATGTGATCTGAGTTTGAATTGTGTTAAGTTTAAAGCCGAAAC
Source organism: Carlito syrichta (assembly GCF_000164805.1). Taxonomy (NCBI): domain Eukaryota; kingdom Metazoa; phylum Chordata; class Mammalia; order Primates; family Tarsiidae; genus Carlito; species Carlito syrichta. The sequence continues at coordinate 4,462 of NW_007244564.1, forward strand.
CGCAGTCTGTGAGAAGCGGGAACAATGGATCCCTAGACTCAGCCATGCCTGTCATATACTCAGAACTTCATGCTTAGATCATTAAAATCCCTACCAGTGGGTAATGCTAAACAACAAGGAAAGGAGGAGGGAATGGGCCTTCAGCTCCTGAACCAGCCTGGTGGTTTCAGGGTCCGCAGCCTGCCTGGATCCCTAACGCTCAGGCAGGCCTCCATGGCTGGCTCCCAACATTTAACATCCTAATTTGTAAAATGGGGACAATATGAGCTAGCCATAGTGTATAAAACAATATATAAAATAATGTATATAAAAATCCTACACAGGGCCTAACATAAAGTAGGCACTCAATAAAAATTAATAACTTCTGAAACTTGCCCTATCATCTCTTACCAGCTGCTCAATATACTGGTGACTCAGTTTCCTTATCTGTACAATGGGATAACAATATGTATCTATTTGTTGGGAATATTTTTTTAAGAATTAAAAACTTTAAGGAAGTACAGTGCTTGCTATAGTGTTCTGACTGCCTGGGGTTACTGTATTAATGTCAGTCATTATATTTGTTGTTGTTGTTAGACTTTGCACTCATGAGAAAATCTGAGTGTGAAGGAAAAATTAATTGACAATGCCAGAGGCAGACCCAGACCAGAACCCAGTACCCTTAACCATGAGTTTATTGGTCTTTGCCCTCCATCAGGAAGCTTCACTGAAAATTAAAATTAGTGACAAGAAAATTTAGAGACCTGATTTTGCTGATTCCCATAACTGCTGACTCAAACTTCATGAATCACTGTAGATAAGTATCTCCATGGCCAGCTTACAAGGAACCCAGTAACACAAATAGGTGCTGCTCCTTGGTAAGGGACAAGGAAACCACTACTGATACTTGCGAGCTTGAAGTATAATAATAAACATGCAACTGCAGACAGATTGCTTAGCAAAATATTCCAACTGAATCTTAAGTTTGAGTTTCCAAAAACAGTCTTTTATGAATATGCTACCTTTTCCTCCTGCCACACTCTGCTGGCACCGAGTAGCTCACTCCACGCGAGAGACAGAGAGCACAGGCCGCTCACATGGGGGTGAAGGTCTGTCTCAAGGCTCTACAGAAGTTAAAACAGAACTCTTTGTTGTTGTTGTTGTTTAGCAAAATGTTCCCACTCTACAACTATCTACTTCATCATTTTATTTTATAAACTAGGAAGGCATCTGTTTTTTACTTTAAAGGTCAAAATAAATTTACATATACCCCTCTGAATGAAAAGCAAAAGTATTAATAATAAAATATGGGGTGGTGAGACTCCTGGCAAGATGGGACGGAACAGGTCAGACAGGGAGAGTGTCCGCAAAAGCGAGTGTCCATAAAGACTCCCTGCGTGAGTGGGTGCATGCCAGTGGGTGAGTGAAGGTCTGTCCCGGGGGAGACTTGGGTTCGTGCACCTGGGGCTCTCCTCTGGAGGGGATGCAACCCCCACCACCTGACATCAGAGCCGCCAGTGTGCAGGATCCCCTGCTGTTCTTGGGCTCATCTGAGGAGGTAGCAGAAAGCAGTTGGTCTTCATCCCCTGGCCTGGCCCACACCATCACCTGTGTCAGCGGAGTGCTGTGAACCCGGATCCATGGAGAGAGAAGATGGGGGAGAGCAGGAGAGGAGCTCCAGCACCGGTGGAGGAAATACAATGGAGCCATTTTCTCCCACCGGGAACCAGGACCAGCTCTGTTCAGCGCTACCCCACCTCCAACTTGGGACCTAGAGGCCATCTCATCAAGCTCGGAGAGACACCTGCTCCTCCTCCACAGATGGGACACAGATGCATCAGATCTGAATGGGAGACTTGACAGGTGAGTCCAGATCGGATCCACCCTCCACCCACAGCAGTCTGTGGGGCATCTGACCCATGCCAAGAGGACCCTACCAGCCTGCCTTCAGAGCAGAGGGCAGGGGCTGGAGATCAGAGCTGAAAGGAAGTGGGACTTGCAGGAAACACCTCAGAGCGAGTTTTGTTTTATCTTGTATGTTTTGTTTTCTCATGTTTTTGTTTGTTCTTTGTTTTAGCTTTTTTCTCTTCCCTTTTTCTTTCCGTTTTTGATTATGTTTTCATACTTACTTTGTTTCTGTCATTTTATTGCAATCATTTTTAGACTTTCTGTTTGTGTATGGGTATTTTTGAGGGAGAGTACATCACTAGGAGGGTTTCTGTCAGTTTGTGTGTTTACATGATTATCTGTATTTTGTTTATCTTTTCTGTCTTTGTTTGTGTCTCTTTTCATTTGTTAGTTGGTATGCCCATCTGTTTTCCCTCTTCTTTTTCTCCTCCTTCTATCTCATCCCCTTCTTCCTTTTTCAATTCTTTTCCTTTTTCTTACTTCATTTTGCTTTCAGGGGGCAAAACCATACCCCAACTGCATGGACAGATTGTAAGGCAGTGGGAAGTGGGTCCCAGGGGGCCCACACACCTGTCAACAGATACAAGGATCTGCTGATAGTTTCTGAATCACAGCTCTCCCTCAGTTAAATCTCAAAACTGCAAAAAGTACAGCTCCCCATCAACAGTCCAGCTCCAGAATTGAACAAAGCCAGAGAAACCACATAAGGAAGAATAGAAGATTGAGCAGACAGAAGTAAAAACTGCCCTCCAGCCCTGAACAACAAAAAAGAGGTTAAAAAAAATGTAGGGGGTGGAAAATCTACACATATAAATAAAAATGAAAAGAAGATTATGGGATTTAACCCTGGGAGGTAAGTCACTGAGAAAACAAACTTCGAAACACAAACACTGAAGTGCCCCAGAGTGACTGGTCTCAAACCACAAACCCAGATATCAAGACATTAAGAGAGAGAATAACTAGAATTGAGAGAGAAAGGAGGAAAGAATAAAGGTGTTGATAACTGAGACAGCAATTAGGAGCACAGTGAATGAAATAAATAACAAACTGATAAGCATGGAAAGCAGAATTAACTAAACAGAAAAAAGAATCTCAGAGCTTGAGAATCAAAATATGGAACTGTTAAAAACATTAAAAAAAAAAAAGCTTTAAAAGACAGAACAAAACTTCCGAGAGATGAGCAATTATTTCAAGAGGCTAAACCTAAAGATTAATTGGAATTCCTGAGGGAGAAAGGGAGACAGAGACCACCCTGGAACAAACATTCCATGAAATTATCCAAGAAAACTCTCCTCATCTCATCAGTGACATGACCATTCAAACACAAGAGATTCAGAGAACCCCTGCAAGACAACAAATGAGAAGACCAACTTCTAGACACATAGCAGTTCGCCTACACAAAGTAGGTATATAAAAAAAGTCTAAAGTTAGCAAGAGAAGAGGTCAGACTGCATACTGGGAAAGACCAATTAGAATAGCAGCAGATTTATCTACAGAAACACTTCAAGTGAGGAGAGCTTGGAGCCCAATCTTCAAAGTTCTCAAAGATAAACAAATTCAACCAAGAATAACCCACCCAGCCAAGCTAAGCTTCATCAGTGAGGGAGAATTAAAATCCTTTCCAGACATTCAATCTCTAAGAACTTATGCTGCCTCTAGACTAGCTCTACAAGAAACACATTAAAAACATTAAGAAAGTTTAAAAACAGAAGAAAGGTGGGGGAAGAGCAACAACGCCCTTCCCAAGAATGCAGGAAAGAGATTGAAAACACACATTAATCAATCCAAAAACCAAAAGAAAGATAACAAACAAACAGCAGCAACAACAACAAACTCTATAAGAACTTCATGACAGGGATAAACTCTTATATCTCAATAATTTGTCTGAATGTGAAGGAGTAAATGCACCACTGAAAAGACATAGAATGGCAAAATAGATAAAATATCATGAGACAAAAATATATTGTCTCCAAGAGACACATATCACTGGAAAGGACATTCACAGACTCAAAGTCTGAGTATGGGAAAAAATATTTCAGGTGAAAGAAACACAAAAGAAAGCAGGAGTTGTGATCTTAGTATCAGACAAAATATCCTTTAAGCAATTAAAAATTTAAAAATATACAGAAGGTCACTATATAATGACAAAAGATTCAATCCATCAACAAGAAATATCCATCCTAAACATATATGCACCCAAGATAGGAGCACCAACTTTCATAAAGCATCTTCTAGGTAAGCTTTAAAAAACTTTTAAAAGATATTGACTATCTATTATAGCTGGGGACTTAAACATCCCACTAACAACCCCAGATAGATCATCATGACAAAAAATCATCAAGGAAATCAAGAACCTCAACATGACGCTTGACCAAACGGACTTAATTAATATCTACATAACACTCCCCCAACAACCATAGAATATACATTCTATTCATCACCACATTGAACATATTCTAAGATCGACCACATCCTCAGCCAAAATCAAGAATAAACAAATTCCATAAGATTGAAATTCTGCTGTGCACCTTCTCAGACCACAGTGGAATAAAGATAAATATCAACACCAACAAAGTTCCCCCAGAACCCACAAAGACATGGCCACTAAACAGCATGATGCTAAACAACTCCCGAGTCTATATGGAAATCAAAACAGAGATTAAAAGATACCTGGAAACAAATGAAAATGGAGAAACATCTTACCAAACCTCTGGGATGCCGTAAAAGCAGTACTAAGAAGGAAATTCTTATTTCTATGAACACATATGAAGAAAATGGAAAACATAACAAGTCACCTAAGGGAGCTGGAAAAGCAAGACCACCAAACTCTAACTTCAGCAGAAGAATACAAATCACCAAAATAAAAGACCAAATTTGGGACACACAAAACAAAAAGATAATACAAAAAGTCAATGAAACAAAAAGCTGACTCTTTGAAAGGATAAACAAGATTGATGGACCTCTAGCAGAACTGACCAAGAAAAAGAGAGAAAAGGCCCAAATAAATACAATCGGAAATGCAAAAGATCAAGTCACAACTGACCTCAAAGAAATTCAAAAGATTATCAGAAACTACCTCGTACACTTGTATGGAAACAAACTCAAAAACCTAAAGGAAATGGAGAACTTTCTGACATCACAAACCTTCCCAGGTTGAAACAAGAAGAAATTGATACCCTAAATAGACCAATAACAACCCAGGAACTCAACTGTGTCAGAAGAAAACTGCCTACGAATAAAGCCCTGGACCAAATGACGTTCCAGCAGAATTCTACAAAACATACAAGGAGGAGCTGATACCATTCCTGTTGAAAATATTCCAGGCAATCAAGAAAGATGGAACCCTCCCTAAATCATTTTATGAAGCTAATATCACACTGATACCCAAGCCAGGTAAAGCTCCAACAAAGAAAGAGAACTACAGGCCAGTAATCTTGATAAACAAAGATTCTAAAATTCCCAATAAGATCCTAGCAAACTGGGTCCAACAACACCTCTCAAAAATCATCCAACACAATCAAGGAGGCTTCATTCCCAGAATACAGGGCTGGTTTTACATTTGTAAGACATTAAACATAATTAAATGCATCAACAGATGTAAAAACAAAAGTCACATGATTATATAATTAGACACACAAAAAGCTTTTGATAAAATCCAACACCCTCCTAGTGCGTGCCTGTAGTTTCAGCTACTTGGAAGGCTGAGGTGGAAGGATCGCCGAAGCACAGCAGGTCGAGGCTGCGTTGGCCAGGAGCGGCCACTGCATTCCAGTCTGGGCGACAGAGTGAGACTCCAACTCAAAAAAAAAAAAAAGAAAATCCACCACCCTATTAATAAAAACCCTTGACAACCAGTCATAGGTGGAATATACCTCAAAATAGTAAGAGCCATCCAAGAGAAACTCACAGTCAGTATAATGCTAAACAGACAGAAAGTGGAACCATTTACCTTGAAAACCAGAACAAGACAAAGATACCCACACTCACCCCTCCTTTTCAACATAGTTTGAGAAGTCCCAGCTAGAGCAGACAAGAGAAGGAGATCAGCAGTATCCAAATAGGAATAGAGGAAGTCAATTTATCCCTCCTTGCAAATGACATGATTCTATACTTCGAAAACCCAAGAGAATCTGTCAAAAACCTTGCACTGATAAAGGACTTTGGCAAAGTCTCAGGGTACAATATAAATGTGCAAAAGACAGTCACATTTTATATACAAACAATAAACAAAGAGAAACCCAAATAATAAGCACATTCACAATGGCCACCAAAAAAAAAGAAATGTCTTGGCATTTTCCTAACCAAAGACGTAAAAGGCTTTTACAATGAAAACTACAAAACACTGCTCAAAGATTAAAAAGATAACACAAACAAATTGAAAAGTAATCCATGCTGATGGACTGGAAGAATCAACATTATTAAGATGTCCATCCTACCCAAGGCAATCCACAAATTTAATGCAATACCCATCAAATTACCAGCAGCATTCTTTTCGGACCTGGAATTGTCAATACAGGAATTCATATGGAAACATAAATGACCACGAATAGCCAAAACAATCATCAGCCAAAAAAACAGACAAACAACAACAACAACAACAACAACAAAAAATAAAGTGGGCGGTATCACACTCCCAGACTTCAAACTTTATTATGAGGATTCAATAATCAAAACAGCCTGGTGTTGCTACAAGAATAGACATATAGACCAATGGAACAGGACAGAAGTTCCAGAAGCAAAACCTCAATTTCTTAATTAACTCATCGTTGACAAAGCCTCCACCACCAACTACTGGGAAAAGGAAAACCTATTCAGTAAATTGTGCTGGGAAAACTGGTTGACCACATGTAGATAGATGATTAAAACAAGACTCCTACCTATCACCACACACATACGTCAACTCTAAATGGATCAAAGACCTAAATGTATAATTTCAAACTATAAGATTCTTAGAAAATGCAGGACACTCTTATGGAAATTGCAATGGGCAACCAATTCTTGATCAAAACCCTAATTGCCCATGCCATAAGAGATAAGATAAACGAGTGGGACCTCATCAAACTGAGAAGCTTCTGCAAAACCAAAAACACCATAAAGAGAACAGGGAGACAGCCCACAGACTGGGAAAAATATAAGCCAACTGTATATCTGACAAAGGCCTAACATCTAGTATCTACAGGAACTCAAATGTGCTGAAAAGAGCGAAACAAACAACCCCTTTAAAAGTGGGCAAAAGGTATGAACAGACACTTCTCAAAAGAAGACATAAGCATGCAACAGATACATGAAAATATGCTCAGCCTCACTTGTCAACAAAGAAATGCAAATTAAAACCACACTGAGATACCACCTAATTCCATTCAGGATAGCCATCATCAACAAAAAACAACAGATGCTAGAGAGGATCTGGGGAAAAGGGAATATTTCCACACTGCTGGTGGGAGTGTAAATTAATACAACCCCTATGGAAAACTGGTGATTCCTAAAATATCTAAAAATCAATCTTCCATATGACCCCACAATCTCCCTTCTTGTGGGGGGGGATATACACGCGGGAACTCAAATTACTCTATGAAAAAGATAGCTGCACATGTATGTTTATTGCAACATTGTTCATAATAGCAAAAACATGGAACCAACCATGCTGCCCATCAGAAGAGGACTGGATAAAAAAAAGTGGGACATATATATGATGGAATTTTACTCAGCTATAAAGAAGGACAAAATTACAAACTTCATAGCAACCTGGATGGACTTAGAATCTATAATACCGAGTGACCTATCACAGAAACAAAGACCTGAGTATCACATGTTCTCACTTATAAGTGGACTTTGGACAATTATTGTAATACTATACAAAAGGGATTGGTAGTAGTGAGAAACTATCAGAGGAGGGTGGTGGTGGGATTGGCAGTAGTGGGAATCTGCAGGGGAGTGGGGGGGAGGGGCACACCTCATCAACAAGGGTACCTGCATAATGAACATTTGTATGCCTAAGCCTGAATTGTACCCCATATCTTTAAAATAAAAAATAAAATAAATAAAAGTTTTTTTTTAATTGCTTTGGTTCTAAGAAGAATAGAATTCTCTTCATAAGCCCTTTAGCAAGTATTCCTGAAGAAAAATAGCTGAGAGAGAATTATGTCAAATGCCATGGTCATCATTTGGAGCACACACTACACAGCTAAGTTTCAGGTGCTCTCTCATGGTCTTTATCATATGATCACTCTCTGGAAACCTGAGTATTAGCAACTAAATGATTACAAATATTATTGTCAATTCAAAATAGGATGGTTAGTCTCAGTTCAGATAATTTTTCCTCAATATCTTAACCATATTCAACCCAATAGAACATTCATTTTTTAAATATTTATTGATACATAATAGTTGTTCTTATTTAGAGAGTGCACATGATATTTTGATGCATGCATACAATGTGTGATGATCAAATCAAGGTAATTGGGATATCTATCATCTCAACTATTTATCATTTCTTTGTATTGGGAATATTTCTACTCTTTTCTTCTAGCTATTTTGAAATATAAAATACACTGTTGTTAACTATAGTATCCCTATAGTGCTATCAAACATTAAAACTTATGATATCTAACTGTATTTTTACAACCATTAACCAACCTGTCTTCATTCTCCTTCCCCCTCTACATTTCCCAGCCTCTGATAACCACCAATCTACTCTACACCTCCATGAGATCTTTTTTTTTTTAAGTCCCACATGGAAGTAAGAACATGCACTATTTAACTTTATGTACCTGGCTCGTTTCACTTAACATCATTTCCACAAGTTCCATGTTGCAAATAACAGAATTTTATTATTTTATGACTAAATAATATTCCATTGTGTATATATACCACATTTTCTTTATTCCATCGATAAACATTTGATTTGACTCCATATCTTGGCTATTATGAATAGTGCTGTTATAAACATGGGAGTCCAGGTATTTCTTTGCTATACTGATTTCCTTCCTTTTCACTATATATCCAGTAGTGGGATAATGAGATTTCTGGGTCACATGATTGTTGTGTGTGTGTGTATATGTGTGTGCATGTGTGTGTGTGTGTATAATATATATATTTTTTTTTTTAAAGGAAACTTCATACTATTTTCTATCCAGTAGGACTTTTGGCCAACACAGATAACATACAACTTGGGACAAATTGGAACTTGAGAATTGGAATTATAAAGACTATAAAAATACGTATAATCTTTTCAAAGGTTCTGAAAAGAATTCATATTATCATTTTCATGAAAACACACACAAGCACAGAAGCACTCATTAAGTATTCCAGGCATGTTGAATAGAATTACAGAAGCTTAAGAGTAAAATGAATCTTAAAGATCCTTTCTAAACCAGATCAACATTCCACCCACTCCAAAAACCACAGTCATGACATTCCAGATGCAGGGCTATCACTTATCTCCTCACAGATGTCTAGGTTAAGAAGAACTGGTTTTTATTAAGGGCTGACCACATGCTCTCAGGTAAGTGAGGGAAAACTCATCTTTCCATTTTACTTCTTTAAATAAGCAATGCAAACAAAAAAGTTGGAAATTCAGTGGTTAGGTTTTCAGAAAAGTTTTTTTGTTTTTGTTTTTGTTTTTTTTTTTTAGTTTGCTAATGGTATCTCAAAGGAAAAATAATTCTGTGAACTTACCCCAGTTTGACCATTAGCTTAAAATATATATTTGGGTTGTTTCCCATTTTTGGTTAATACAAAAAAGTCACAATGAATATCTGTATACATGCTTTTATGTGAACATGAATTTTCATTTCTCTGTAATACTGTAATTTCTGCTGGGATCTATGGTAGGTATAGGTATAGTGTTATAAACAACTTTATAATCTTGTAAAAATATTTTATGTATATTTTATAAAAATCACCTAGTCCTAAGTTCTGAATATTTTATTCTATGTTTATTTTTCTAAAAGAGTCATAGTTTTAAATTTTACATTTAAGTTTGTGGTCCATTTTTAGTTCATTTTTGATAAGGTCTGGGGTTTCACTTAAAGTTCATTATTTTACTTATGGATGCATAATAATTGCTTCAGCACCATTTATTGAAAGGTCACCCTTCTTCTGTTGAATAGCTTTAGTGCCTTTGTTACAAATTAGTTGGACATAATTGTGTGGGTCTATTTTTGGATTATCTGTTTTGTTCCATTGGTCTATGTGTCTATGCATCTGCCAATGTCACATTGTCATATTTACTGCAGATATATAGTAAGCTTTAACATCAGGCATGGGAATTCCTCTCACTTTACTCTTATTTTTTAATTGTTTTCATTTACTTTTGGCCCCATGCCTTTTCATATACACTTTTGAATAATCTTTATGTTGACAAAATACTTTGTTGGAATTTTGATTAAGATTGCATTAAACGTGTAGGTCAATTTTGGGGGAATTGACATCTTTAATATGTTGAAACTTCCAATTTATGAGCATAATAACTATTCATTTATTTAGTTATTCTTTGATGACTTTCATTAGCATTTTAGAAATGTGAGGATATAGATCTTTGAAGTATTTTGTCAAGATTTGTACACAATTTTGTTCCTAAATATTTCCTTTCTTTGAAGGAATTTAAAATAATATTGTGTTTTACATTTCATTTCCATGTTTGCTTCTAAGATGTTTTTGTGTGTTGATCTTATATCCTGAAAACTTTCTGAACTCACTAGTTCTACACAGAAAGTCATGACATTTGCAAACTGGAAATATTTCACTTTTTCCTTTTATTTATTTTTCTTGCCTTGTACTAGCTAGAACATCTATCATTGTGTTTCAGTACTATGATCTGAATTTGGGGTAGAAAACATTTATTCTTTAATGTTAGTTGTAGATTTTTTATAGACGTTCTTTATAAGACTGAGAACATTCCACTTTATACTAGTTTTCTGAGAATGTTTACCACGACTCGGTATAAATTGTTTTCCAAATATATTTTTGGCAATCATTGATGTAATCATACAATTTTTCTTCTCTAAGTGTGTTGATATGGTGGATTAGATTGACTAATTTTTAAATTCTAAACTAGTCTTATTTACTTGAAATAAGGCATTTGGACAGAGTGTATAATTTATTTGACACTTTTTTGTTTAGAGCAGTTATGGGTTCACAACAAAATTGAGAGGAAGATACAGATATTTTCCCAACTCTCACATGCATAGTCACTTGCATTATCAATGTCCCCCCAACATAGTGGGACATTTGTTACAATTGATGAACGTACACTGACACATCAGTATGACCCCAAATTCATAGCTCACATTAGAGTTCATTCTTGGTGTTATCCATTTTGTGGGTTTTAAACAAATCTATAATGACACACATCTACGTTTATATCATTATGCAAAGTATTTTTACTCCTTTAAAAATCGTCTGACTCTGACTCTTCATACCTTTTTTCCCCAATTTTTTACTGTCTTCATGGTTTTTGCCTTGCCCAGAATGTCATAGTATAGGAATTGCTTAGTACATAGCCTTTTCAGTTTGGCTACTTTTGCTTAGGAATATGAATTTAACTTTCTTCCATGTCTATTCATGGCTTGATATCTCATTTTAAAAGTGCTTGAAAATATTTCATTGTCTGGATGTACCATGGAATATCTGTGTACATCCTGAAGAACATCTTAGTTACTTCCAAGTTTTGGTAATTATGAATAAAACTGCTATAAATATCCATGTGCAGGTTTTTGTGTATGCACACATTTTCAGCTACTTTAGGTAAATACCAAGGATTGTGATAGCTAGATCATATGATAAAAGTACTTTAGTCTTACAGAAAACCACCAAACTGCCTTCCAAAATGGTTGTACCATTTTGCATCCTCACCAGCAAAAAATAAGAGTCCCTAAGACTGCACAACCTCATAGCATTTAATGTTGTCAGTATTTGGGATTTAGGGCATTTTAATAGGTGTGTAGTTGTATCTCATGTTTGTTTAAATGTACATTTCTCTGATGGCATATTATGTGAAGCATTTTCCCCCCTTAGGAATGTGGGTTGATTTAATTATTCATTTATTTATTTAAAAGGAATTTCCATGTACTATTCCATGTGATGTGAAGCATCTTTTAATTTTCTATTTGCTATCTGTTTTCTTTGGTGAAGTATCTGTTAGGATCTTTGGCCTAGTTTTTGTTTGGATTGTTTTTTTCTTATTTTTGAGTTTTAAGTCACTGCAAATTTTGGATAGCAATCCTTTATCTGATATATCTTTGGCAAATATTTCTCCAAATGTGTAACTTGTCTTTTCATTCCATTAACAAAATCTTTCACAGAGAAGAAATTTTAAATTTTAAAAAGTCTAGCTTATCAGTACTTCTTTTTTCATGGATTGAGTCTTTGGGGTTATATCTAAAAAGTCATTGCCAAACTTTAGGAGTTTTAGATTTTCAACTATGTCTTTTTCTAGGAGCTTTATAGTTTGGGTTTTACATTAGTTTGGTAATCCATTTTAGGTTAATTTTCCTGAATGGTGTAAAGTCTATGTCTAGATTTTTTTTTTTTTTTTAATGTGGATATCCTGTTGTACCAGCACCATTTGTTCATTTCTCATTATATTGTTTTTGATCCTTTGTCAAAGATTAGTGAACAATATTTATGTGAGTCTATTTCTGGGCTCTCTTTCCTCTTCCACTGATCTTCTTGTCTATTCTTTTGTCACTTCCACACTGTATGTATTACTGACTTGAAGTCTTGAAGTTGGGTAGGGTAATCCTCCAACTTTGCTCTTCTTTAATATTGTGTTGGCTATTCTGGGTCTTTTGCCTTTTCGTATAAACTCTAGTAAAGTTAATAATACCCACAAAATAATTTGCTGAGATTTTTATTGGGATTACATTGAATCTATAGTCAGGCCAGGAGGAGCTGACATCTTCATAAAACTGAGTCTTCATAGTAAGCTTTCAAATTAAGTAGGTTAAGTCCTTTTTGTTTTGTTATAATTGCTTTGCTACTGTAAGTTATTTGCCTTTCCATATAAATTGTAGAATCACATCATTTTGTCTAAAAGCTGAACTGAGATTATGATTGGAGTAGGTATTACCTCGACTCTATAGCTCAATTTTAGGAGAAATTATGTCTCTATGGTATTGAGTCTTCTTCTGATGTACAAAGGTTGTCGATGCCTCCTTTATTTAGGTCATCTTTAATTATCTTTTTCAATGTTTTCTAATTTTAGTGTATTCATGCATATTTTGTTAAATATATCTCTAAATATTTTATTTTATGATTGCACTGCAAATTCCGTTTGCAATTGTTTGTTGGTAGAATACAGACAATTTGTGTATGTGTATTTATATTGTCTTCTCTAACCTTGCAAATCTCAGTTTTCACTTAGTCACTGTTTTTGTAAGATAGATCTATCTATCTATGAGTGACAATGTCATCTGAGAATTTAGTACTTTTAAATTCTTCCTTTTTATTCTGAATTAATTTTATTTCTCTTTCTTGCTTTTTTTTATTGAACTGGCTAAGATGGCCAATATAATACTGAATGCAACTGGTGAGAAGAAACGTTCAAAGTATCTGTACCATTTTGTATTTCTGCCAGCAGTGTAAGAATTTCATTGTTTCACAACCTCATCAGCATTTTTATCAAGAATTTTTATCTGTGTCTTAAAGGATTATTTATCTACATATTTACTTTTTATAATATCTTTTGATTTCTGTTTCATGATATCGCTTGCCTCATAAAATGAATCAGAGTGTCTTACTTCCTCTTTTATATTCTAAAAGTGTTTGTATAGACTTGGCATTGTTTCTTTTAAGAAATAATTTTGTAGAATTTGCCATTGAAGTCATCTTGGTCAGGATCTTCCTTTCCAAAAAGTACTTTTTCTATTGTAAATTCTATTTCTTTAGTAGATATAGTGCTATTCATGTTATCTATTTCTTCTTGAGTAAACTTTCATTATATTTATGTTATTAAATTAGTGGTATCAAGTTGTTTACAATATACTTATTTATTTAGTCTGTAGAATTTATCATGACTTTCCCTATTTTATCCCAATTATTAGCAATTTGTGCCTTCTCTCAGTTTGTACTTATGATCAGTCTATCTAGAGGTTTATCAAGTGTAATGATGTTTTCAAAGAACTAGGTTTTATTTCAAAGTTTTCAATCTTGTCTTTAATATTTCATATTTTCTATTCAATTTGGGTTTAATGGTTTCTTCTTTTTAGCTTATTAAGGTAGAGGCTTACATCTCTTGTTTTGTTTCCCCTTCATTATTTTTATTATGTCACTTACGTTGATCTCAAATTCAAGCAATCCAGCTACCTCAGCTTCCTGAGTGACTGGGATTATAGGCTTACAATACAATGTTGGGCTTTGTTTTTTTGTTTTAAATATATGCAACAAAACATATACGTTTTCGTCCATGCTTTGCTTTAGCAGGATCTCACCAATTTTGGTATGCTGTTTTTATTTTTATTTTGTAAAGATATTTATTTAACCTTTCTGTTTTTTCTTTAATGTATTGATCATATAGAAGCATTCTGCTTATTTTCCACATATTTGAGTTATTTCCAAATAACTTCTCTAAGTTACTTTTATTATTGATATCTAAGGACAAACTATCAGTCTTCTCTTGTGGAACTCCTTGGATATTAGGTGAGATCCACATGGCCCTTGGTTTCATCCAGTTCCTTTTTCTATCCCCTTATCCTAGGCAGTATTTATGTTGGCTAGTGTCCAGACCTCCATTTGGGAGAACTTGGTACCTAGTATTGAATACTTTTTTTGGACCTCTTTCGGGTGTATAAGGAACAATTTAATTGTTCCAGATAGTCTGGTGACATCTATGGAATAAAGTGACACTGAGTGACTGAAATTGACAGTAGTCTAATACTTAGTGACTATCTCATTATCTGGGTGCTCAAGTATTCCATTATAAATCCAGATATAGTAGCCTGGAGGGAAGTTTAGCTTCTCCTATTGTTGTTCATGGTGCTCATCCTCTGTCATCTCACAAATGCGGTAGCCCTCTACTTCGCTATGGATGCAAAGACCCACTTCAATAAGCCCTAATCAATTTTTGCATGTTCTCTGTGTCAGCTGCCAAGGGGGTACTTGGCATGGGGGCTCAGAGCACGGAGTGGGTCATTTGGCAACTGAGAGACATTTTTTCCTTGTCATCCAGAAAAACTTGCATGGCTCTCTCATCTGCTAGCCAGGTGAGCCAGACTTTTCTAGTCTCATTGGGCTATGCCCAAACGACTCCTTAATTTCTCACTTTTCTCATTGTAGGAGCAAACCTCAGCTCATCTCTGAATAACTAAACTTCCTTGATCACCAGGGGGTATTTTGTTGGCAGCTATCATCGGAGGGAAGTGGGATCTCTTTCCTGGTGTTGCAGAAGGGTAAGCAAGAACCATGGAGTTTTTTTCTTTAACTTTATGGGTTCCCATACTCCTTTCTTTAACTCTAACCATTAATGACAGTCAAAGGCCACCTGTCCACTTGTCAACAAACTCTTTGGCAACCAGATGTAGCACTGCACACCATGTTCCTATTACAATACCTAGCTAGTTGACCTGCAGGATTCTACCAGTAATTTTTCCAAAAAGGCATTGTGACATTCTCAGCCTCCGGAAGGAAGAGATTAAAAGTCTTAAGATAGTCAATCCATCAGTAGCAGATGGGGCCAAAGCCGCTGTAGTGTGTGGACTTTTGTTCTGCAATACAAATGAGCCAACTTTTGCAGAAGTCACAGTTTTGTATTGGGAACATAATGCTCTTTCCTTTGTAAAAATTGTTTTTTTTTCTTTTCCTTTGTCAGAGGGATTCAGTGTTGTGAGTCCACCTGCGTTGTTTCTGGAAACATTAGAATAAAATAAGGCAAGGCCTTGGATTTTGTTGGTGTTTATCACTTACTCCTGTTGATAGCCACTCAAAAAGATTCTTAACTTGCCAACAAATAAGACATCACTTATACAGTAAAATACTTGAACACCAGAGGAATTTAGAAATACTTTGTAAACATTTACAGTTCAAACATGTAATGTATGAATTCCAGTTACACATTTTTAAGCACTTTGTACAATGAGTCAGCTCAGAGTTTCACTCACTCACAACGTAATTGAACTTTTGTTTCATTACAGCAAATTTTTCCCAAAACTCTATCAGACATTTTTAAAATAGAAACATAGATCAAGTATTTTACACGGGTACTCAGGAGCTGCTCAGTAGCTGCTAGGAGGACATCATTTCTTCTCATTTAGAAGCTAAGGGAAAGGTGGGAATGAGGGAATGAACTGGAGCATTCAAACAGAAAGAAGGAGCAGTGGCTGAGGCCATGACAATCCAGGACTCAGCATGAGAACTGAATGAAGACACCCCTCTGGAAGGCAAAGCCCCAGAAAGGATCCATGTGTGTGGCAAAGCCTCACCGAAAGTCTTGAGAAAAGTTCTACATGAATGTCCTGTGACTTGTGGTCACCTGCTTGTTCTCATTATATTGTTATACTTATGCCTTACAGGAATAATATGGTTAAATCTTCCCTTCAGAAAGAAATGCTGTGACTAAAGTTAAGGATTACAGCATCTATAATGTCAATAATAAAGCAGTTAATGTTTCACCATTGGCCATGCCTCAGGAAATGCAAATAGAAACCCAGTGGGTCACAATGACCCAACCAATGACTGTAAAACTTACTGTGACAAAGTGTAGTTTTAAATGTTCTACTTCATGTTAAAACTATGGTATCGAGAAATGACAGAAACTGAGGTACAAACTAAAGCAAACACAGTTAAGCCATACAAACACCAGAGTAGCCACAAGTTTAAAGCTTTGAAACAATATCACAAACCCTTGCCAACTGTTAGAGCAGGCCCTCATATAGGCTATAATATGAATGGTAGAATTTGGTGGACACCTAGAGGAAAGAGTAATATGCAAAACTTAGAATGGCTTGATGCTCCACTTATACAGGTGCATATGATGATGATATGGTTAGAAAAGTCTGAATAGATTAAAGACATGTTAAGTAGAAAAACTTATCTTTATAGGAAAAAATAAAACGCAGTGGGCCCC
>NW_007244564.1:21726-22954 GCF_000164805.1 Carlito syrichta
TATGTTTTGATTGTTAATTATTTCCTTTACTGTTAACTTTCTGCTAAGTGTGTGCCAAAAATTATGATATAAATAAATCAGCACTGCTATGCTTCAGTGCTAGAGTGCCTGAAAAGAAACTCTGGCACTCGAGCTGGGCTTGGTGGCTCAGCCTGTAATCCCACACCTTTGGGAGGCTGAGGTGAGTGGATTGCCTGAGCCCGTGGGTTCGAGACCCGCCGGGCGTGCTAACGCATACCTGTAATTCTGGCTACTTGCAAGGCTGAGGTGGAAGGATTGCCGGAGCCCAGCATGTCGAGGCTGCAGCGGTGACCGGAAGCGGCCACTGCACTCCAGTCTGGGCGACCGAGTGAGACTCCAACTCAAAAAAAAACAAAAAAGAAACTCTGGTCATGACTCTTCATTGTTTCGCCTTACCACGCCTCCTTCCTGGGTCCCCGTGAATCCCGCCCCCCAGCAGAGCAGTTTTTACTGGTAAACATAGCATTGAATTTATTTTCACTTTGAAGTGGTCATTTTGCTAGGTTTCACCAACCTGTCCAGACTAGAGTAGACCACACCTGAACTTGTGGAGGGGAAACTTGAACATCTAATGTCCATGCAGCTGGCGTTGAAAGATCAGACCAAGAGTGACATTTTTCATCTTGTTCTTAAATCCTGATGCAATGATGAGAAAGTAGAAGCTATGCTTTTGGAGAAATGCACATTTTAGGTAAAATTAACTTTACTGACTTTGTCTTTTCAGAAACAGACTTCCAGGTATCAGAGGTATCTCACAGTGGCAATCAAGCTTGCCTACAGTAAAGGGAATTTACAAGGCCTAGGACGTCATGCATTGGGCAAGGATTGTATAAGTCATGAAACTTGTAATTACAAAAGTTTTAACTGCTCAGAGGGGGAGCAGGTGGGGATTCGATCTTCCAGTAAATTGGGTACTTTCTGCATGGAAGCCAATGATCCCCCAAAGTTACTCACTGGGAATGCCTAGGAGATAAGGGGAGGTGCACCCACCACTAGCTCTAAGGAATGTCATTTGGGAAGGTGCAGGAGCATTAGAATCCTTGTCACGCCCTTCCCTGGGGTTATGATCATATGGACAGATATTGATGGGTTTCTGGGTCACAGGATCTCGAAGACGGTATGAAAGGCACGGGTGGTATGAAAGGCACGGGGAACAGCCAGAAGGATGTCTCCCAAGATGGCGCCAACACTAGGGAACCTAACAAAG
>NW_007244564.1:22974-23606 GCF_000164805.1 Carlito syrichta
AGCCACAGCGGACCCCCTACTGGTTTTTCATTCTCCCACCTAAGACTCTAAAACCACCTCTTTAACTCCTATTAGCATTCAAAAAAGTGGGCAGAGATTTCCCTCTGTCCCCTCCCGCTTTGACTCATTCAACTCTTCTCCTTAACAGGTGTTAGGTCCCACCATGAATCGGGCCTTTCTCACCCTTGTGCAGGTCTCTCTCCCCCTGGGCGGGATCCCGATTAGTCGCCTGTGACCAACCCTGCTCTCTCACACTCCCCCTACCCTTCTGAATGCTCCAACCACATTCACACTAGCACTCGTTGAATAGGCAAGTCCCGCTCCCCAAACAAGACAGTAAAAACTTTCTGGGGAACTCCGGAGGTAACGGACTTTAAACCCCTCCCCCTCCAGCCCCCGGGCGAGGGAAAACACACCTGCCTCGACTCTCAAGACCACCACAGACCCTAAGGGCTTCTTCTTCTCCTTTATCTCTCTCAAACTTTAAAAAAAACTCCCACAGCTGCAGTTACAGCGGACCCCAGGGGCCTCACGGCTGTTAACCCATGGCAGTCTTAATAAAATTCTCTCTATCTCTTTCTCCCCCTCCCTAAGGAATCCCACAGCTGTTGGGCCAGTCTGTTGGCCCACAG
>NW_007244565.1:0-726 GCF_000164805.1 Carlito syrichta
GTCAGACATGGTAACCCTGGACTCCTGGCTGCTGAGGTGCCCAGAAGGAAATACTGTTTGAGCTCCACAGTTCGAGGACCTGTGAGAAATGATCGTGCCACTGCACCCCAGCCTGGCCGACAGAGACTCTGGCAACAAAAAATACTCCTCCCAGTTGCATCATGATGGGCGTCCACAGCTCCCCAGGGAAAGGTCCGCATCGGTGGGGGACAGTGGTGTGATCAGGAGAGGAAGGGGCCCACCCCCTACCCAAAGGTGGCAGACCAGGCGACTGGAACCTGGGTTGGCCATGGCGTTTCTCACCACTTTTATTGCTCTGTGCCCAACAGCCACCCTAAATCAGGGTCATGTGTTCTGTGAGCTCACATGTGTGTTTTCAATGGGGCACTAGTGTGGAGAGTGGAGGCAGGCCTTGTGGGATGCCTGGTCAAAAGCATGGGATGGATGTGCCCGGTGGCCACCTTTGAAACCTCCGACGAGCAACATGCAAGGTAATGCCTTTTCCCCTCCCATCACTGAGTGTGACTCCCCACACTGAGTGTCAGGGGTGGTGGTGGCGGCGGTAGTCGTGATTATTATTATTTGAAGTTGGAATCCTGCTTTGTCACCCAGGCCTGAGAGCAGGGGCACGCTCAAGGCTACTGAGAACTCTACTTGCTGGGCTCAGGTGATCCTCCCACCTCATCCCCCGAGTGACTGGAAACACAGACGTGCACCACCACGCCA
>NW_007244566.1:0-826 GCF_000164805.1 Carlito syrichta
CCCTATCTGACTCAGTGAAAAATATTGACACAATCATAATATTGACAACTGAAACGATGCAAAACTATGGAAAGAAGGGGAAAGAGCATATGTTAATTGAGGTCTACAGGGTGGTGGTTTGGGGGAGTAGAAGAAAGCTGTATTCGATTCCTGTCTCTGCTGTAATACATTACTCCATCTTAGTAGCTTAGAACGACATAAGCGTATGACCTTGCAGTTCTGGAGCTCAGAATTCTGACCGGGTCTCACTGGACTAAAATCAAGGGACCAGCCTGACAATATGGAGAGGAGACGCTAGGGAGATCCCATTACCTTGGCTCTTCTGGTATCCAGAGGCTACCTGTGTTCCTGGACTTTGGGCGCTTCTTCTTGGCTTCAAAATGCATCACTTGAATCTCTGCTTCCTTCATCTCATCTCCTACTCCTGAGTCTACTTGCTTCACTCTTTTTCTTAAGGACCCTTGGGATTGTATTGGGTCCACTTAGGTAATGCAGAATACTCTCCCACCATCTTAAGATTCTTAAGTTAAAACACTTGCAGAATCTCTTTTGCCATGCGAAGTGATCTGTTCACAGACTGCAGGGATTAGGATGTGAGCATTTTTGGGGGGCGGGGAGAGGGGTGAGAGAATAATTCTGCAGACCAGGAGAGCTAATGTGCTCAACGGATGGATCAGGACATAGCCTTGTACGCACGTTCTTAGAAAGGAATTACCAGAAAGAGTCACCAAGGGTGTTGGTGGTGATTGCCTTAGGGAAAACAGGCAGGGGTGGGGAGGCGGGTCGGGGTCAGGTTTTATTTTTATCGGCATTACGGAACGATTTG
>NW_007244567.1:0-12193 GCF_000164805.1 Carlito syrichta
CCCCTCTCCCCGCCCCCCAAAAATGCTCACATCCTAATCCCTGCAGTCTGTGAACAGATCACTTCGCATGGCAAAAGAGATTCTGCAAGTGTTTTAACTTAAGAATCTTAAGATGGTGGGAGAGTATTCTGCATTACCTAAGCGGACCCAATACAATCCCAAGGGTCCTTAAGAAAAAGAGTGAAGCAAGTAGACTCAGGAGTAGGAGATGAGATGAAGGAAGCAGAGATTCAAGTGATGCATTTTGAAGCCAAGAAGAAGCGCCCAAAGTCCAGGAACACAGGTAGCCTCTGGATACCAGAAGAGCCAAGGTAATGGGATCTCCCTAGCGTCTCCTCTCCATATTGTCAGGCTGGTCCCTTGATTTTAGTCCAGTGAGACCCGGTCAGAATTCTGAGCTCCAGAACTGCAAGGTCATACGCTTATGTCGTTCTAAGCTACTAAGATGGAGTAATGTATTACAGCAGAGACAGGAATCGAATACAGCTTTCTTCTACTCCCCCAAACCACCACTCTGTAGACCTCAATTAACATATGCTTTCTTTCCCCTTCTTCCCATAGTATTTGCATCATGTTTCAGTTGTCAATATTCTGACTGTGTCAATATTTTTCACTGGGCCACACAGGGGAATATGATTGCGTTTTTGTCTTAAACATTGTACGTCTTTTTCCAGGCGAACAATTTCCTCTTTTCCCCGTGCACCAATAGGTAATTTTCAAAACTAAAATTTCTCTAAAAATATTTTAAAATATTTTTTCCAGCATCAGGCGGTTTATTGGCTCTATATTTTTCTGATGGGAATCTTTCTCGGCACCTTTGGTCTGCTAGCCCTCATCCGGTATCAGCTGCTCCCTAAGCCCCATCACCCTCAGGAGTCTCTTCTCTGCTTTCTTGCCAGGATTCCATGTCTACCTCTTTCTTGATCCTCTCTCATTCAGGAGGAACACACGCCCAGTAGCCACTTGAAAAAGAGCACATGGAAGATAAATCGAAGTACCTAAATATGTAAAGTAAATATTAATAGATCTGAAGGGATGTACAGTAGACTGTATCACAGGAATAGTAGGAAATTTTGATACTCCATGTTCAGCAACGGACAGATTATTCAAACAGAAAAACTAACAAGGAAACATCACACTTAAACTACACTCTAGACCAAATGGATCTAACAGATATATACAGGATGTTCTATCCAAGAGCAGCTGAATAGACAGAATGTTTTCCTGGATAGATTATATATTAAGCCACAAATAGTGCAAACAAATTTAAGAATATTAAAATCAGACCAGGTGTGGTGGCTACACTTGTAATCCTAGCTCTTTGGGAGGTTGAGGCAAGAGGGTTTCCTGAGCCCGGGCGTTTGAGACCAGCCTGGCAATATGGCAAGACCTTGTCTCCATCATAAATCAAAAAATTAGCCAGGCATGGTGACACATGCCTGTCGTCCCAGCTACTTAGAAGGCTTAGGCAGAAAGATCACCTGAACCCAGCAGGTGCAGGTTACAATAGCTGTGAACGTGCTACTGTACTTCAGCCTTGGCGACAGAGTAAGTCTCTGACTCAATATATAAACTAACCAACACATAAATAAGTAAATATCATATCAAGTGTCTTTTCCAACCATAATGCTATAAAACTACAAATCATTAACAGGAGGAACTTAGGAAAAGTTACAAACACATGTAAATTAAACAGAATGTCCCTGGGTAAATGGAGAAATTAAAAGGGAAATAAAAAAATATTTTCAGGCAAACAAAACTGAAAATAGGGCCAGGCACTGTGGCTCATGCCTGTAACCCTAGCACTTTGAGAGACTAAGGGAGAAGGACTGCTTGAGCCCAGTAGTTCAAGACCATCCTGGGCAACATAGTGAGACCTTGTCTTTACAAAAAAAGTTAGCCTGGCATGGTGGCACATGCCTGTAATCTCAGCTATTTGGTAGGCCGAGGCAGGAGAATCACTTGAGTCCAGGAGGTCAAGTCTGCGGCAAGCTATGCTGTGACACTGCAGTGCAGCCTGGGTGACAGAGTGAAATCCTGTCTCTAAAAAAAAAGGAAACACAACATATCATAACTTATGGGATACAGCAAAAGCAGCAATAAAAAAGAAGCTTACAGCAATAAATGCTTACATTAGAAAAGTAGGAACATTTCAAATAAACAACTTAATGATGCATCTTAAGGAACTAGATAAGCAAGAACAAACCAAACCCCAAATTAGTAGAAGGAAAGAAATACTAATGATCAGGGCAGAACCAAACAAAACAGAGCCTTAAAAACAAGACAAAGGATCACCAAAATGAAAAGTTTTTTTTTTGTTTTAAAGATAAACCTGATAAGCCACTAGATAGACAAATGAAGAAACAAAGAATGAAGACTCAAATAAATAAAATCAGAAATGTAAAGGGAAACATTTTAACTGATGTCACAAAATCACAAAGTAATCAGAGACTACAATGAATAACTATATGCTAACAAATTGGAAAATCTAGAGGAAATGGATAACAGACAAATAACAAGTAACAAGATTAAATGGGTAATAAGAAGTCTTCAAATAAAGAAAAGTCCAGGACTAGATAGCTTTACTGTTGAATTCTACCAAACATATAAAGAAGCACTAACACCAATTAGTCTCAAACTATTCCAAAAAATTGAAGAGGAAGAAATTCTTCCAAACTCATTCTATGAGGCCAGCATTACTATGATACCAAAATCAAAGGCACACACAAAAAGGGAAAACTAGAGGCAAATATCCCTGATAAACATAGATGCAAAGGTCTTCAGCAAAATACTAGCAAACTTAATTCAACACATCAAAAAGATAGTACAACATAATCCAATGGGATTTATCCCAGGGATCCAAGGATGGTTCAACACACACAAATCAACAAATGTGATATATCACATCAACAAAATGAAAGACAAAACCCATATGATCAACTCAATAGAGGCAGAAAGAATGTTGAATAAAATTTAACACCACTTCATGATTAAAAATGCTCAACGAATTAGACACAGAAGGACCATACTTTAACATAATAAAGACCATAGATAACAAACACACCGCTAACATCATACTGTCTGGGAAAAAGCTTTGGAAGATTTTTCTCTAAGAAACGAAATAAAATTAAAATGTCCACTTTTACCATTCTTATTCGATATAGTATTAGAAATCCTAGCCAGAGCAATCAGGCAAAGAAAACATAAAAGACCCAAATTTTCCTTTCCAGGATGAAGTCACAGTTTCCCTCTTTGCAGAGGGTATATTGTATACAGAAAAACTTAGAGTCTGCCCAAAAAATGGTTAAGCCTCATGAATGAATTCAGTAACATCAGAGGATACAAAATCAACATACAAAAATCAGAAACATTTCTATAGCTCAACAACAAACTAGCTGAAAAAGAACTCAAGAAAGAAATCATATTTACAATTAGTGTAAAAAGTACTTAGGACTCAATTTAATCAAAGAGGTTAAAGATTTCTACAATGAAAACTAGAAAACACTGATGAAAGAAATTGAAGAGGACACCAAAAAAATGCAAAAACACCCCATGCTCATGAATTGGAAGAATCAATGTTTTTAAAATGACAGTACTACCCAAAACAATCTACAGATTCAATCCCTATCAAAATACCAATGACATTTTTCACAGAGATTACAAATAAATCCCAAAATTCATATAGAACCAGCCAAGACCTTGAATAAGCAAAATGATACTGAGTAAAAAGAATAAAGCTAGAGGCATCACACTACCTGACTTCAAAATGAACTGGAAATCTATAAATAACCAAAACAGCCTAGTATTGGTATAAAAACAGACACACAAGCCAAAATAACAGAAAGATAATTCAGAAATAAATCCACATATTTATAACCAACTGATTTTTCACAAAGGCATCAAGAACATAAGAGTATACTGGTGAAAGAACACCCTCTTTAATAAATGGTGCAGGGAAAACTGATTATTCATATGAGAAGTATGCAAGTAGATCCTATCTCTCACCACATACAAAAATCAACTCAGAGTGGCTTAAAAACCTAAACATAAAACCGAAACCTTTAAAACTACTAGAAGAAAACATAGAAGAAACACTTCAGGGCGTGAGTCTAGGCAAAGATTTTATGGCTAAGACCTTCAAAGCAGAGGCAACAAAAACAATACCATACAAATGGGACTAATGAAACTAAAAATCTTCTACATAGCAAAACAAACAATCAATAGAGTGAAGAGATAACCTGTAAAATGAGAGAAAATATATGCAAACTACTTATTCAACAAGGAACTAATATTCTGAATATACATGGAACACATACATGTTGACAGCAAAAACATCATAATAGTAATAATTCCATTAAAACATGGGCAAAGCATCTGAATAGACATTTCTCAAAGACATCCAAATAGCCAACAGGTATATGAAAAAAAAATTCTCAGAATCATATATCATCAGTGGTATACAAAACAAAACCACAACAAAATATTATCTTATTTTAGAATGGTTATTATCAAAAAGACAAATACTAGAGAGAATGTGGAGGAAAAAACCTTTATAAGTTCTTGGTGAGAATATAAATTAGCACAGCCAATATGAAAAATAGTGTGGCGGTTTCTCGGAAACCAAAAGTAGAACTGATCAGCCTAGGCAACATAGCAAGACTTCTCCTCTACAAAAAAAATCAACATATTATCCGGGCACAGTGTTGCATGTCTGTAGTCCCTGCTACCTGAGAACGTGAGGCAGGATTGCCTGAGCTCAGGAGGTCGAAGCTGTAGTGAGCCATGATTGTGCCATTGCACTCCAGCAAGAGTGACAGAGTGAGACCCTGACTTTAAAAAAAAAAAAAAGTACTGCTATACAATTCAGCAACCCCATTACTGAGTATTTATCCAAAGGAAAGAAAATCATCAAAGGGATACCGCACCCCTGGATTTATTGCAGCACTACTCACCATAGTCAAGATATGGAATCAACCTAAGCGTCCACCAATGGACAAATGGATAAAGAAAATGTGGTAAATATACACAATAGAATACTATTCAGCCATAAGAAAGAACGAAATAATGCCATTTTGAAGAAACATAAATGAACGAGAAGTAATTGTGTTAAGTGAAATAAGCCAGTCATAGAGAGACGAACCTTACATATTTTCATATTGGGAGCTAGAGATGTTGATCCCATGGAGGTAGGAGGTAGAAGGATAATTACTAGAGTCTAGGAAGGGTGGAGGGAAAATGAAGAAAGGTTGGTTAATGGGTACAAAAATACAGTTGGATAGAAGGAATAAGTTCTAGTATTCAATAGCACAATAGGATGACTATAGTTAACAATGATATATTTGAAATTTCAGAATAGCTGAGGGAAAAGATTTGAAATGTTTCCAACACAAAGAAATGATAAATATTATAAGTGATGGATATCCTAAACACCCCAATTTAATCATTACACATCATATGCATGTGTCAAAATATCAAATGTACTGCATAAGTATGTACAACTATTATATATCAATAAAACTACTTTAAAAATATTAAAGTCTACAATCAAATTGCTCTCCACGGTAAGTTAACTACAGGAAAAAAGTGCAACAATTTCCTATATTGTTGCAAGAATTGTTTTAGGATTAAAATACATTCGTTTGCCAACCTGATAAATGCAAAGCTATATAATGTTCATATTTCAATTTAAAGTTGCAAGTTATTTCATGTTCCTCATTATTTGGTGTGAATTCTGCCTTTGGCTGTGATTATAAGTGATCCACATATAACCTTGTATCTTTCATGCATTTTATATGGCCTGAAATGTCTTGGTTCAGATTTCAGACATATCACACAGAATAATTATCTGCTCTAGTACCAATGGATGTCGCTAACAGTTGTTTTTTATTGTGATAAAACATAAAATTTGCCATTTTAATTATTTCTCAGTGTACAGTTCAGTGACATTAAATACATTCATATTGTACGGCCATCACCACTATTCTGTCTCCAAATGTTTTCATCTTCCCAAACTGAAATTTTGTATCCATTAGACAGTAACTCCCCCTTCCCCCACCTCAGCCCCAATAACTACTATTCCGGGTGCCTTGCATAAATGGAATCCCTTTCATCACTAGTCTAGCTGTATCCCAACATTTTGATAAACTGTATCTTCACCTTTATATCGTACAATGGCGTTTTTCCCAGAATTCTCTCTATGACCCATTTATTGAGAAATGTGATGTTTATTTTTCAAGTGCTTGCATCTTTTTATATTATTTTTCTGCTATTGATTTCTAGTTTGATCCCGTTATGATCAGAGAACATACTCTGAATGGTTACAAGGCTCTTAAATTTTGAATTTTGTTTTATATCCCAAGATATGGTCTATCTGGTGAACAGTCGATGTGTGTTTGGAATGAATATGTATTCTGTTGTCAGGTGGCATGATCCATAAACTTTTACTATAGCCTTTGATTCATACTATTTTTCATTTAATTTTTGCCTGTTTTCTATCTTTTTGTTCTATCAATTGCTGCAAGAGGACCTTTGAAGTCCTCAACTGCAGTGATGGGTTTATCTGTTCAATTTTTTCAAGTTTTACTTTGTGTATTCTGCCGCTTTGTTATTGAGTGAATATGCATTTAGGATTCTAATATCTTCATATTATTATTGACCCTCTTATCATGGTGGTCCAGCCCTGTTCTTTCTTGATACTTTTGTTTGCTCCAAAGTCTACTGATATTAAAATAGACAGTCTTTTTAAAATCAATGTTTGCATAATACTTTATCCTTTTACCTTTAAACTACCCTTATCACTTTATTTGATGTAAGATTCTTGTCAAACAGCATATAGTTGTGTCATTTTTATCCACTTTACTAATCTGATTCTAAGTTATGTATTTATACCATTTACATTTAAATTAATTATTTGACGCTGTCTTGGTCAGCTTGGGCTGCTATAATAAAATACACTGGGTAGCTTATAAAAAAACATAAATTTATCTCTCACAGTTATGGAGTCTGGGAAGTACAAGATCAAAACTCTGGAAGATCTAGTGTCTGGTCAGGGCCCACGCCTGGTTCATAGAATAGTGCCTTCTCACTTTGCAGTCACAAAGGACACAAAAGACACAAAGCAGCTCTCTGGGGCCTCTTCTAGAAGGGCCCTAATTCCAGTCATGAAGGCTTTTCCCCCTCATGATTTATTCGCCTCCCACAGGTCCCACCTCCTAATACTATCACATTGGTGGGGGGACTCAAACCTTGAGACCCTAGCAAACACATTAGAGCATATGTCTGCTAGTTTATGATGTTTCCTATTTTGTTCAAGTCTATTTTTTTTTTTTTTTTGAGTTGGAGTCTCACTCTGTCACCCAGACTGGAGGGAAGTGGCCGCTCCCGGCCACCGCAGCCTCGACCTGCTGGGCTGCGGCGATCCTTCCGCCTCAGCCTTCCGAGTAGCCGGAATTACAGGCATGTGCTACCACGCCCAGCTGATTTTTTGATTTATTGTAGAGATGAGGTCTCGCTGCCCAGGCGGGTCTCGAACCCGCGGGCTCAGGCAATTCACTCATCTCAACCTCCCAAAGGCGTGGGATTACAGGCTGAGCCTCCGAGCCCGGCTGTTCAAGTCTATTTTTAATTTCTCTCTTTCTCTTTTCCTGCCTGCCTCTGGGTTACTTAACTATATTTTTAGAATTTGATATTGATATGAGGGGGACCAAAAAAAAAAAAAAACCAGACTTATTTTTGGGAGAATGGGCCTTTGTAGTACAGGCTTTCTCCGCTAGGTTAAGTGTTCTAGGAACCCATGGGCATCAGTGTACCACCTAGCATTGTTGTGAGAGGCTGAGTTCACCTTCAGTGAATTTTTTTTTTTTTTTTGAGGTGGGGAGATTCTTTCAACACGTTTGCCCGTTTCATAATGGGTGATTGACAGGCACACCTGCCCACACTGTGCTGAGTGTTCAGCAGTTTCTGACCCAAGATGGCATGGCCCTCATGCCCCAACCTCTATTCACCCAATCTTGTCCCAAGTGACTTTTTCTTTTCCCAGATGAAAAAAATCCCCAAAGGGAAACGTTTTGTTGATGTAGAAGAGGTGAAACAAAAAACAGCGGAAACACACACTAAAAGCATCCTCATGGACGAGTTCAAAAACTGTTTTGAGCAGTGGAAAAAGGATCTCGGTTGGTGTATTGCATCAAAAGAGTATTTTGAAGGTGATAAGTTTAAACATGTAAGAACAAATACACAATTTTTTTATAAATAAACTCTGGGTTTTGGGGGGGAATCCTCCCTCATATATTGATAGAATTTTTTAGTTTATCTAGATGTATAGTTTTTTAGTGGTTGCTC
The DNA here is from genome assembly GCF_000164805.1 of Carlito syrichta. NCBI lineage: Eukaryota > Metazoa > Chordata > Mammalia > Primates > Tarsiidae > Carlito > Carlito syrichta. Next base: position 8,341 of record NW_007244567.1, read on the forward strand.
TAGGCATTACAATATTCAAGTGTAACTTATCACAGTCTACAGAGAGCAACATTTTACAACTTCAAGCAAAATGTAACATCCTTACTTTCAGTTAGGCACATTTACACGCCCACCTTTTAGATATAATTGTCTTAAATATCCCCTTTGCACATATTAGTGTATGCATGCCTAATACAGTGTTACAATTTCACTTCAAATGCCAAGCATAATTTTTAAATCTCGTGGCAAGTATAGTCTATTATATTTGTTGTATTGTCTTCCCATTCTGTCATTCTTCCTGAAGTCTCAAGTCTCGTACTGTTATTGATTCCTTGCTATTTAGAACACTCCCTTTAGCCATCTTTTAATAGATCTGCAGGTGAAAATTTATCTTAGTTATCCTTTGTCTGACAATGTCTTTATTTTTTTATTTCTGAAGGATATATTCAGTGGATATAGAATTAGAGATGACTTGCTTTCTAAATCGGCAGGTTCATGCCTTTTGCCAAATTTGGGGAAAATTTTGTTTTGCCCTGTTGCTGCCAGATAAAGATGGCAGCTCTCCATTGAGTCCATCAGACCTCACTAGGGGAGGGGAAGTAGAGTGTCAACAAGTATCTCCTCACCTTGCTTCCTTCCATCGTGTTGCTGCAGGTGGGGTGAAGGGTCAGCTTCCTGCTGGGCTCAGCTGGCATCAAGGGAGGTAGAGAAGCAAAAGGCTAACTCACACTCCTCCTGGCAGCTGCCTGGGAGTAGGAGTTCAGTTTCCCACTGAGCCCAGTGATGCTGTTTCAACATTCATATCTGAGGGCCAAGTAGGATCCTCTGATATTGCCCTACTGCTGTAGGAGTGGGATGAGGTTGGAAGTTCAACTCCCGCTTGGTCTCACTTATAACACCAGCAAGAAAGAGGATAACTCTTGTTGCTGAGCGGCGTGAAAGTGCAACACACCACTTGGCTCCACTAACACCTCCTGGAGGAGTTTTTCTATTCATATTTTATTGGAGTAGGCTGAGTATTCCTCTTTGCTAGATCACTCTTTTCCCAGTTTTTTGTCTAGAGAAAGCAGGCATTTTGGTCTGATTCTGTTGAAGGTTTCTCCAGTGCTCCATCTGGCATACAAGAGGGGCAAAAAGAAAGCTCAGGGCACTCACCACTGTATGGTGCCCCAAGTCCTGAAGTCCCTAGCCAGTTCTCCTCCTCCTTTCCACCATTCAGTTTTCCTATATTTATTTGTTCTATTATGTCCACGGCACTTAGTTGTAAGAAGGACAACTAGGAGGATGGAACTACTCTATCTTGGCCAGAAGAGTAGCTAGAAGTCCTTTTATGCTTTAAAACTTGAGTTGTTTGTCTTGCTGTTATTTTTATATTCTTGATACAAGTTCTTTAGCAGATACAGGATTTGCAAATATTTTCTCTAAGTCTGTAGCTTAATTATAATTTTCTTACTGGTCTTTTCAAGTGCACAGACTTTTAATTTTGATAAAGTTCAATTTACTGATTTTGTGTTTTATTAATTACTTATTTGGTATTGTACCAATGAATTCTTTGCCTAGCACAAGGTCATAAAAACTTTCTTCTGCGTTTTGTTCTTAACGTTTCTAGGCTTAGCTACTACATTTAAGTCCATGACTCATCTTTTACGGTTCTTTGAGTATGGTGCAAGGATGTTGTTGTTTCGTTGTCATCTCAGCATGTGAATATTCAATTGTCCCAGCACCAATGGCTGAAAATACTGTCTTTACGCTACTGAATGGTCTTGGCAACTTAGTCAACGATTAGTTGACCATAAGTGTAAAAGTTTATTGGACTCTCAATTATCTTGTCTTTATCTATATGCCTGTCCTTTTGCTAATACCACATAGTCCTGATGACTGTAGCTTTATATCAAGTTTGGAAATTGGATAGTTTAAGTTATCCACCTCCGTTCTTCTTTGCAAAATTGTTTTGTCCATTCTAATTCCTTTACATTTAGATCTAAATTTTAGGATCAGCTTGTCAATTTCTACCAAAAAGAGTTCTACTGGTATTCTGCTAGGGATTGTTTTATATTATATATCAACTTGGCAGAATTTATTTCTTGACACTATCAAGACTCCAATTCATGAACATGAAATATCTATTTATTTGGTTTTCCATTTCTTTATCTCAGCAGTCTTTTGCATTTTTAAGTGTGCAAGTCTTAGGCTCTTTTGGCTAAATATATTCCTAAATATTTGGGGACACTATTATGAATGGAATTGTTTTCTTAGCTTCATATTCTGATGTTTTGAAATGCAATTACTTTTGGATATTGATCTTGCACCCTTTGCCTTTGTAAATTCCTTTGTTAGTTCTAGTATTGTGTGTGTGTGTGGATGGACATATGTGTGGATGGGGGTGTGTGTGTTCCTTGAGATTTTCTTCATATAAGACCTTGTCAGCTGCAAATAAAAAGTTGAACTGTTTCCTTACCAATATGGAGAGCTTCAATTTCATTTTATTGTTTTACTGTACTGACCAGAAACTCCAGTACAATGTTGAACAGGAGTGATGAGAGCAGACATTCTTGGCTTGTTCTGCCTTAGGGGAAAACATTCAGTCATCACTACATATGATGACAGTTATGGATTTTTCATAGATAACCTTTACCAGTTTGAGGAAGTCTGCTTTTATTCTAGTTTGTTGAGAGTTTTTGTCGTAAACGCATGTTGCGTTTTACCAAATGCTTTTTCCTGAATCTATTGGGATGATTTTATTTGCTCCTTATTCTATGAATATAAAATATTATCTCAATGGATTTTATGATAGTAAACAAATCTTGCATTTTGGGGCTAATTCTCAATTGGTTATGGTGTATAAACTTCTTTTGTCATTGATAACAAAGTAACACAACCTTGATAGCATGATGTGAGATATATGTTCCCTTCTTTTATATTTTCAGAAGAAATTGTGAAGGAATGGAATTATTTATTCTTTTAGTATTCGATGGAATTTACTGGTTGAATCACCTAAGCCCAGGCTTTCCTTTCTTTTCCTTTTTAAATTAATAATTGGATTTTCTTCCTTGATGTATATCTATTGAGATTTTCTATTTCTTTTTTGAGTCAGCTTTGGGAATTTGGGTCTTTATATGGATCTATTTCTTATAAATTGTCTTATTTGTGGTATAAAGTTGTTCATAAATTACAATCCTTTCATTTCTGTGTGGTCAATTCTGCTGGACCTTTTTTATTTCCGATTTTGGCAGATTCTCTCTTTTTTTTTTTTTTTTTTTTTAACCCTCGGGGAACCTAGCTAAAAGACTGTCTATTTTCCGGTGTTTGTTTTGTTTTTGCTCTTCCTGGTTTGAAACCTACATAAAAGTATAAAGCAAATTTAAAGATATCCTTTCGTTGCTAAACACTCAGTAGCTATGCCCTCATTGAAAAGTTCTTCTACACAACTCCAATTTTTTTCACAATTCACACAAGCAACGGTACTTGTTCTTCATATTTGCAATACCCAATCCATGTTCAGTTTCTCCCGCTGCCTCCGAAAATCTCCTGTGGGGTGAGGAAAAGCAGCTGGTCACCCTTCGCACGCGGCGGCGGCGGCGGCGGCGGCGTCCAAACGGAACCTTCTCCTCTCGGGCTCTTGGAAACCGGGCCGGAGACACTGAACACCGACACCGGCCCCGGGACGCTCTGCGACGCGGGCACGAGGACTCGCTCCAGGGCGGACGCAAGCGATTGTGGGAAATGTAGTCCCGACTCGGGCGGGTTCGCCGCGCCGCACTCTGGGAAGGGGCTGCCGCGCCCCTTCTGCGCCTGCGCTGCCACAGCCCCGCCTCCCCGTCGGCCCCTCCGGAGCCCGGGAAGGCGCATCCGGGAGCGCGGCGTCTGCTCGGAG
>NW_007244567.1:12631-17926 GCF_000164805.1 Carlito syrichta
CGGCTCGAGGCGTTGTTTGCCACACCCCCGCGAGGCGGGCGGCCACGTGCGGGCGGCTAAGCCCTGCGCCGGCTGCTGCCGTGTTCCGGTGCCGCTCGCCTCTCTCCGCCGGGGCCTTGCGGCAGCCTGGCCAGCGCCCCGTGAGCGTGGCAGGGCCGCCCGCGTGCACGAGAACGACCGGGGCTGGGGCCGGCGGAGCGATGTGCGCAGGGCGCTCAGCTTCACGCGCCGGTGTCCCTCGCCTACGGTCTCGGGCGCGGTCTGGCCTCGCGCCTGCCTGACGCCAGCTGTGCCGCGTTCGCGGCGCTCGGCGCAGTGGCACGTCCCGTCCCCAAAGCACAGGAGCATGATGGGCAGTGGATGACAACGGGGTCTCACCGCGTGTCCCGTGTATCCTGGGATTTCCGGTGTCGCATCCCAGGGTCAGACAGGGTCCTGGCCCCTTCTGCGCCGTCAGGCTGTCTGTCTTTTAAGTCTAGGTATTATCGTGAGTTCTGGGAGTCAGGTTTCTGCCCCTGGAATGCTTTGTTTCTTAGGTCCAGGTCCCAGCTCCTTGGAGAAAAACAAAAAGCGGCCCCTGTGAGATAGGAAGCACGAGTCTCTGTGAACAGGAGTTTTACCGGGAAGGAAACACCTGTGTGGCCTAGACCTCTCTCCAGAGCTTCAGAGCAGAGACAGAAGAGCCCCAAAAGGAACAGATCCTAGATGTGTGTGGGGTCAGAAGCCGTTCTTGACCCTTCTGCCCAGAACGAACCAGACTTGGAAGCCACCATGGACTGGGTGACAGGTTGGGGCTAGCTTCAAGAAGAACTGAGCTAAGGAGGCCCAGGGGCAGGCTTCCCGGGAAAGGTCACTTCATTGCAGAGCTTGTGAGGGGAGGCCTGGGATAAGGGGTAACTAGCCAGAAGCTGGAAGTTCTGTCTCCACGATCCCCAAATGCTGTCTCCACCTTCATTCTCCACTCTTTGCAGATTCTGCACTGTCGTCACACATGTGGCACTAGAGACTTTATCCTGACCTCGCAGAATCTCCTAATGATGACACTCGAAGGGTTTTCCACAGTATCTACTTCTGACTCTTGAAAGCTTCAAAGACATTGAGTGTGAAAGGTCCAGTGACGTTGCAGGAACACCCATTTTCTGACAGAACCAGTTCACTCACAGGTGAGTCACCCAAAGCATCTTATCAAAAGGGCATTTTTTAGGAGGCCAAGGTGGGGAGGATTGCTTTGAGCCCAGGAGTTCAAGACTAACCTGGGCACCATAGCAAGACGCTATCTTTACAAAATAGAATTTAAAAATTAGCCAGGTGTGGTGTTACATGCCTGTAGTCCCAGCTGCTCAAGAGGGTGAGGCGGGAGGATCACCTGAGCCCAGGAGTTCAAGGGTACAGTGAGCTGTTATCATGCCACTGCATTCCACCTTGCAACAGAGCAAGACCCTGACTGTAAAAGAAAAAGAGAAAGGAAGTGGGGGAAAAGGGGGCTTTTGGGAAATACATCCCAGTTAAAATGATGTACACGGAGTATTTTTCTGGTAAGTTAATTTTAATGAATGAATAGTGCCTTATCCTCTGGTGTACTTTAATTCAACTAATCCTCTATTGTTTTTATTTCTTTGTGTTAGTTAGAAAGACATGTGCATTGTTCAATCAATCAAGTAAAGTTTAGTTCACTCAGTAAAAAACAGCAGTTTTAAGGCCCATGATCCTTTCAGAGTTGTGTAGAGTCGGGGGTGCCACTTCTACACAGTCCTTCTCTGGCCTTTGCAAGGCCTAGTGGGCCATATTCGCTCGGGGAGGCCGCTCCCCAGCAGGGTTGCTGAGGTTTGGGAAGGGAATGGAGGAGCTGTGAGGCAGCCCTCATGACCCCCATCCTTTTCTGCCCCCTAGCTGAGCCTTCACCATTCTGCAGTCTTGGAAGAAAATGAACACATCTCAGGTGAGCTCTTTACTCCTCCCCCACTTTGTATTGTAACAGGCTTGAGGTTAGAAGGGGCCATGCATTAAGTGGAAAGGGAGAAATGCAACCAGTCAGTCTTGTGGGAGAATACATACAGCTTTTCCACGAACTCTCACATGTGCGCTCTGCTTTGGATTTCATAGCCTTTGTCAGGGTTGGTGGGTTTCCGCAAGTTAGCAGTTGGCCAAGATTTCATGTTAGTCATGCTTTATATTGAATATCGTGTTGTATGTATTAGAATAAAGCTATATCTGTTTCCTTTAATCTATAAATACTGTGGATAATATAATGGTTTTTTAATATTAACTTGAATTCATGTATAGATGCTAGTTGCTGGTAAGTAGAGTTGCTTCTTAAATATTTTCCTAGGGGTTTTGCTTATACTTTGTTTTGAATTTTTATTCACAAATTGGATTAGACTGTACTTTCTTGTTTCCCTGTCCCATTGTATCATGGGTATAGTCTCATAAAAGGAAATAGGGAACGTCCCTGCTTCTGTTTTCCTAGTAATTTAGAAAAATGAGAAAATTGTGTTATATGTAGATTTAGTGAAACACCCATAAATTTGAACCTTGTGAGGACGTTTTATGTAGAGACTTTGATTACTGAATTCATTTATTAGTCAATTTATTAACCAACTTATAAGCGTATACTGGATTTGTATTTTTGTCATTACAACTTCATAGAAAATTATTCATTTGCATAGCATTTTAAAATGTGTTTTCATGCCCTTGTTGATAGTATTCTCTTAAAATTTCAAAGTATTTCTTCTCTGATATCAATAATTCCCTTTTTTAACCAGGTTTTAAATTGGATTCTTAGCCGGGCTCGGTGGCTCAGCCTGTAATCTTGCGCTTTGGGAGGCTGAGGTGAGTGGATTGCCTGAGCCCGCGGGTTCGAGACCCGCCTGGGCAACTTGGCGAGACCTTATCTCTACAATAAATAAAAAATTAGCCGGGTGTGGTAGCGTGCACCTGTACTTCCAGCTACTCGGAAGGCTGAGGCGGAAGGATCACCGGAGCCCAGCAGGTTGAGGCTGCAATGGCTGGAAGCGGCCACTGCACTCCAGTCTGGGCGACACAGTGAGACTCTGACTCAAAAAAAAAAAAAAAAATTTATTTTAGTATAAATACTACTGACCAGAAAAGGACAGAATAGGTTCTAGTTGGTCCAATCTGAAACCTAGAATTTTTTTTGTGTTTTTGAATTAGCGTCTCACTCTGTCACTCAGACTGGAGTGCAGTGGCATAACCACGACTTACCATGGCTTCAGACTGGGTTCAAGCAATGCCCCCCCCCTCAGCCTCCCGAGTAGCCGGTACTACAGATGTGGGCCAACACACCCAGCTAATTGTTTTGACTTGTTGTAGAGACGAGGCCTGTCTGTGGTGCCTAGACTGGTCTGCAACTTCTGGGCACAAGCAGTCCTCCGTCCTCGGTCTCCCGAAGTGCTGGGATTAGAGGCGGGAGCCACTGTGCCTGGTTGAAATTTAGGAAGTCAGGGTCTGAGGCCCTGAGGGTTTTCGTGTGCTGGTAGTGTATGCCAAGTAGTGGCATCAGAGGGACATACGCTGGCCACATGTGAGCCCTCCTCCTTTGCACGATCGTCTGCCAGTACCATTTGTTGAAAAGAATGGCCTGTCTCCGTTGCACATCAGTTACCCATATGTATATGGGGGTCTGTTTCTGGACTCGGCTCACTTCTGATGATCTGTGTTTGTCTTTTTGCTAACACCATACTGCCTCGATGAGTAGCTCTTAATGGTAAGTCTTAATTAAAATCATGTAACATGAGTCTCCCACCTTTGTTCTTCTTTATTAAAATTGTTTTGGATATCCCAAGTCCTTTTCTTCTTTATGGAAAGTTTTAAAAAAATCAACTTGTCTGTCTAAAAAAAATTCTCACTGAGATCTTGATGCTGATTGTATTGAGTCTGTAGTAAAGATCGATTTGGGGCGAATTAATGTCTGGATCATATTGAATCTTCCAGTTCGTGAACACAGTTTCTAAACTAACACAGAACAAAATTTCTCCATTCAGTTAGGTGTTACAGAGGGTTTTGAGCTGAGAAAGGATAGTTTAAAGTATAACTCTTGAAAGAATAACTCTACTCTTTGAAAAGATGCCCAAGTGGGGCAATGGTGGAAGCAGGAACAAGGCAGAAGACTGTTTCAGTAATCCTTGACAGAAATGGTGATCAGAAGGGTGCTGATAGTTACTTTGCAGTGGTCAGATTTTGGATGTAATTTAAAGTAAAGCCCACAGTTTGCATTTGTGAGATTTTTTTCCCCACAGCCTTGTAAAAAGAGTGAGCTTTTTGTCAAATTTTAGTAGGTTTTTTCTTTTTATTATTCTGAATTTTGAGTTATTGTTGGGCCTTTTCCACTCTAGCATTGTAAATGTTTATATAGTCTTCTAGACCATGACTGATTTTATTTTTTACAATAGATCTTGAATCAGTTTTAATTTTATCCTGATCTAAGTGTATCTTTTTTCCAGATGGCCTTGTAGTTGTTCCTATGACAATTATGTCCATCCTTTCCTCACTCATTTGAGATAATCTGTATTCAGATTAGGAAATCATATATATTTATTTCAACTTATGATTTTATTTTCTGTTCCCTAAGTCAGTACCTTTCATCATGCACCAAGATCACAATGGGTTAATTGGTGAGGCTTTATAAAAACTGTAATCGCCAGTAGGTCGACTCCATAATATTTGCTGTTATTTGACACTATCTGGCTGTATATTCATGTTTAGTTTTCTCTGTGAGTTTTTGAATCAAAATAAGCAAAATGAGTCAGTACATATATTAAAAAGATAATATCATAGCAGTTACTTATATGCAAGGAATGTAAGTTTGAGTTAACAAAAATGTAATTCATCACAGTAACAAAATAAAGAAGAAAAATAATATGGTTCCATGCAGTAAATGAATCTGAGAAAATGTAATGTGTATTAATGATGAATTCTTAATATATACTAAGAATAGAAGGACTCTTTAATTGAATTAAAAAAACCTATTGTAACATTATACTTAAAATTTCATGTGGAAGGGTTTTTTGAGATTGAAAGTATAGTATTGGAAATTTTAAACAGTGGTACAAAGAAAAAGAAAGAAGAAGCCGGGCTCGGTGGTTCAGCCTGTAATCCCGCGCCTTTGGGAGGCTGAGGTGAGTGGATTGCCTGAGCCCGTGGGTTCGAGACCCGCCTGGGCAGCAAGACCTCATCTCTACAATAAATAAAAAAATCAGCTGGGCGTGGTAGCACGCGCCTGTAATTCCGGCTACTCGGAAAGCTGAGGCGGAAGGATCGCCAGAGCCCAGCAGGTCG
>NW_007244568.1:0-1071 GCF_000164805.1 Carlito syrichta
ATAAGTCAGAAAAATTAATTATAAATTGTTGGGAGCCAGCCATGGAGGCCTGCCTGAGCGTTAGGGATCCAGGCGGGCTACGGACCTTGAGACCACCAGGCTGGTTCAGGACCTGAAGGCCCATTCCCTCCTCCTTTCCTTGTTGTTTAGCATTACCCACTGGCAGGGATTTTGATGATCTAAGCATGAAGCTCTGAGAACATGACGGGCATGGCTGACTCTAGGGATCCATTGTTCCCGTTTCTCACAGACTGTGGTTTCGGCTTTAAACTTAACACAGTTCAAACTCAGATCACATTTGGGAGACTTATACATGATACAAGCTTCTTTATAAGATTTAAAAATATATTTGTAGAATTAGTATATACATTTAGAGAGCTGTTTCCAGCTTTAGATGGTTATCTAGGGTTACCAGAAATGGCCCAGCACGAACTTTGGGCTGGGCCACATTTTTAAGGGCCCAGCATCCATTTTGGGCTGGGTGGCATTCTTTTAATACGGTTCTTTAGTTATAATTAGTGTAAGTTTTTTCTACTTATAATAGAAACTGAACTTATTTTATTCATAGAAAGTATTTTAGAATAGGTCATGCTACGTCAGGGAATTATGCTAGTCCAAGCATGATCAAACATGATACTTTAAGGTTTTATTAGAATACAGCTAACTTTTGAAATTTCATTGTTCCCATTTTCTACTAATTGTGATTTTGGCTTTAGCACAATTACAGTTTGTATTTGGGTTTTATTTTGGAAAGTTTATTACTGATGATCAGCCTTATATATCAGGATTAGGAATTAGAAACTTTTATAGAAATTAAGATAGATACATAGGATTTTAGAATAGCCATTTTGTTAAGAGATCATAATCAATTGTTCCTGGAAATGGCCCAGCATGATCTTTGGACTGGGCCACATTCTTTAGGAACTGGTCTGACCCATAATTAAGAGTTTTTTATAGTACAGGTAAAGTTAGCACAGAATAGAAAGGTATTAGGATTTAAGTCAGTCATTAGGTGTTGGGTATATATAAGTTTTAGAAGTTATTGATTATTAGGATTTTATAATATTAAAA
>NW_007244569.1:0-1014 GCF_000164805.1 Carlito syrichta
CAGATGGGCAGCCATCTGGCTCACTAGGTATTTCAGCTACTTAAGTCAGCCGGCTAGCTAGGAAGCTAACTAGTTAAGTCAGCTAGATATATCAGTGAGCTAGCTAGTTAAGTCACATAGTTAAATCAACTAGCTATATGATAGCTAGCTAGTTAATTAGCTAGTTAAATCATCTAGTTATGTCAGCTGGCAAGTAGGTAGCTACGTAGTTAACTCAGTTAGTTAAGTCAATAGCCTAGCTAGTTAAGTCAGTCAGTTAAGTCAGCTAGCTAGCCAGCTACCTAAAACAATAGCTAGCTAGATAAGACTGCTGGCTAGTCAGCTAGCTACTTATTTACATCAGCTAGTTAAATCCGCTGGCAAACCAGGGTAATACATAGGTAGCTAACTAGTTAAGTAAGCTGGCTAGCCACCTGCCTATCTAGTGATGTCAACTAGTTAAGTGAGCTGGATAGCCAGCTTGCTAATGAGTTAAGTAACCTAGTTGAGTCAGCTGACTAGCCAGCTGCTTAGTTGTTTAAGTCAGTTAGTTAATTCAAGTGGCTAGCCATCTGGCTATCAAGGTAGCCAGCTAGTTAAATCAGCTGGCTAGCCAGTTGTCTAGCTTGTTACATCATATAGTTAAGTCAACTGGCAAGCCCCCTGTCTAGGTGGGTAGCTAGCTAATTAAGTCACCTGGTTAACCTGCTGGCTAGCTAGTTAAGTCAGCTATGTAGCCAACTAGCTAGTTAAGTCAGCTAGCAAGTCAGGTAACTATTCAGCCAGCTAGTTAAGTCAGCCAGGGAGTCAGGTTGCTTGTCAGCTAGCTATTTAATTCAGCTATCTAGTCAACTAACTAATTAGCTACATAGCTAAGTCAGCTAGCCAACTAACTAGTCAGTTACCTAGCTAGTTAAGTCAGCTAGATAGATAGCTAAATATATTGTTTGCTAACTAGGTAGGTCAGCTGCATAGCCAGCTAGCTAGTCAGCTAGCTAGTTAACTCAGCAGCAAATCAGCTACTTAGCTATCTAA
>NW_007244570.1:0-369 GCF_000164805.1 Carlito syrichta
TTAGCTAGCTAGTTAAGTCAGCTGGCTAGCCAGCTGTCTAGCTAGGTAGCTAGGCTGTTATGTCAACTGGCTAGCAAGCTAGCTAGCTAGTTAAGTCAGCTAAGTAAATTAGCTGACTGGCCAGCTGGCTATCTAGGTAGCCAACTAGTTAAGTCAGCTGTCTAGCCCGCTGTCTAGCTAGATAATTCACCTAGTTAAGTCATCTGGCTAGCAAACTCTCTAGCTAGGTACCTTGGTAGTTAAGTCAACTGACAAGCCAGAGGGCTATGTACATAGCTAGCTAGTTAAGTAACTGGCTAGCCAGCTGGTTGGCTATTTATGTCAGCTAGATAAGACAGTTGACTATCCAGATGTCTAGCTTGTTAGCTA
>NW_007244570.1:1541-2381 GCF_000164805.1 Carlito syrichta
AATTGGCTATCCAGCTGGCTAACTACTTTAGTCAGCTAGTTGAGTGAGCTGGATAACCACCTGGCTAGCTGGTTAAGGCAACTTGTTAAGTGAGCTGGCTAGCCAGATGCCTAGCTAGTTAGCTCGCTAATTTACTCAGCTGTCTAGCCAGCTGGATAGCTGGTTAAGTGAGCTAGTTAAGTCTGCTAGCTAACCAACTGGCTAGCTTGGTATCTAGCTAATTAAGTCAGCTGGCAAGAATACTGGCTTGTTAGTTAATTTAGCTAGTTAAGTCAGCTAGCTAACCAGTTGGCAAGCTAGTTTAGTCAGCTCATTAAATCAGTTCCCTAGCAAGCTGGTTAGCTTGTTTAAAAGCTAGTTAAGTCAGATGGCTAACCAGCCGCCTATCTAGTTATTTCAGCTATTTGAGTCAGCTGACTAGCTACTTAGGTAGCTTGTTACATCAACAAGTTATGTCCACTAGCAAGCTAGTAAAGTTAGCTAGTTAAGTCAGCTGACTAGCTCCATAGCTAGCTAGGTAGCTAGCTAGTTAAACCAGCTAGTTAAGTCAGCTGGCTAGCTTATAGCTAGCTAGTTAAGTCAGCTAGTTAGGTCAGCTGGCTAGCTTGTTAATTCAGTTGGTTAAGGCAGATGTCCAGACAGCTCTCTTGCTGGGTAGCTAGATAGTTATGCCAGCTGGATAGCCAATTGGTTAACTAGTTAAGTAACCTAGTTAAGTCAACTCACTTGCGTGCTGGTTACCTAGGTAGCTAGGTAGTTAAGTCAGCAGGCATGCCAGTGGACTATGTACTTAGCTAACTTGAGTCAGGTGACTAGCCACATAGCTAGCTAGTTAGGTCA
>NW_007244571.1:0-302 GCF_000164805.1 Carlito syrichta
AGTCAGCTGTCTAGCCCGCTGTCTAGCTAGATAATTCACCTAGTTAAGTCAGCTGGCTAGCAAACTCTCTAGCTAGTTAGCTTGCTAGTTAAGTCAGCTGAGTAGACAGTTGGCTAAGTATATCAGTCACTTAGTTAATACAGCTGGCTAGACAGTTCGCTAGCTATGTAGCAAGCTAGTTAATTCAGCTGGCTACCAGGCAGGACAGCTAATAAATCAGCTAGTTAAGTCAACTGGCTCTCCAGCTGGCTAGAGAGGTAGAGAGCTAGTTAAGTCAGCTGTCTAGCCAGCTGGCTAACTAG
>NW_007244572.1:0-339 GCF_000164805.1 Carlito syrichta
GCTAGTCTGCTGGCTAGCCAGTAGACTTAACTAGAAGATACCTAGCTAGACAGGTGGATAACCAGCTGACTTAGCTAACTGACATAACTAGATAGCTACGTGGCTAGCCAGCTGACTTATTTAGCTAACTACCTACGTAGCCTGCTGGCATGCCAGGTGACTTAACTGCATAGCTACCTAGGTAACCAGTTGGCTAGCAAGCTGGTTAGATAAGTACCTAGCCAACTGGCTATCCAGCTGACATAACTAGCTAGCTACCCAGCTAGGCAGATGGCTAGGCAGCTGACTTAGCCAGCTGACTTAACTAGCAATCCAGCTGACTTAAGTAGCTGTTTTAAC
>NW_007244573.1:0-775 GCF_000164805.1 Carlito syrichta
GAATGGAATGAAATGGAAAGGAGTGGAATGGAGAGAAAGGGCATGGAGTTGAATGGAATGAAATGGAATGGACTGAAATGAAATGGAATGAAATGGGATGGAATTGAATGGAGAGGAATTGAATGGAAAGAATGGAGTGTGATGGAATCGAATCGAATGAATGCAATGCAGTAGAATTGAGAGGAAAGGACTTGATGGAATCCAATGGAATGGAGAAGATTGGAGTGGAATGGAATAGAATGGAATGGGATCGAAGGGAGAGCAATGGAATGGAATGGAATGGAGTGGAATGGAATGGAGATAAATGGAATAAAAAGAAGTGGAATGGAAAGTCATAGAAAGGTACCAAAAGGAGAGGAATTGAATGGAGAAGAAAAAAATGGAGTAGATGGAACGGAATGACAGAAAGTGAGAGGATTGGACTGCAATGTAGCGAATTGAATGAAATGGAGTGGATCGGAATGGAATGGCATGGAATGCAGTAGAATTTAGAGGCATGGAGTGGAATGCAGAGGAATGGAAAGAAATGGAATGGAGTGGAATGGAATGGAATAGACATAAATGGAATGGAGTGGAGAGGAATGGAATGGAGTGGATTGGAAAGGAATGGAAGGGAATGGAAAGGAATGGAGAGGAATGGAAAAGAGAGGAATGGAATGGAAGGGAGTGGAGAGAGTTGGAAAGGAGAGGAATTTAATGGAGAGGAATGCAAAGGAATGGAGAGGAATGGAATGAAATAGAGAGGAATGGAATGGAGAGGAATGGAGTTAAATGG
>NW_007244574.1:0-848 GCF_000164805.1 Carlito syrichta
AGATGTGGGCATCTGCTCAGGCTTTGACTCAAAGTCACAGAAGCCTTCCCTGACCACCCATATTAAAATCTTAACTTCTCCCCTCCTTGATTTTTTTTCTATGTGGCAAATCATTATGTATTCACTCTGTGATTTACTTACTTGTGTATTAGCTATTTCTCTCTACCCATATGCTTTCCATAAGGATAAGGACTATTTACTGTGTGTTGTGTTCACTGGTAGACTCTTGATGTCTGTAATGAATGAAAAATTGGAACCAAGCTGACCCCCTATGGACCTAGAAGTGGCCTGCTCAGCTCGACTGGGGCTAAAGGAACAGGTGACAGGCAGCCTCATGAACTTGAGCAGCCATTGTGTTCAAGCACAGTAGTGACAATGGCCAGGTCAGTTGCACAATATAAAACATTTGTACAAAAGCCCCATACCAGTAAGATTAAACCAGATAGTTATGGAAGTGGGAAAAGTTTTCTGAGTTTGAGATTGTTTTGTTTTGTTTACATTAGTGACTTGTTCTGACCTGTGCAAGTCTTCTGCAAGATACTTGTGTCAATCCAATCCAGTGCCTGGGAGAGAGGTATGGGGCTTATGGACCTTCTCAGCTCATGTCATTATGACTGGTGGTGAGTAGGATGGGGATACTCTTTCACCAAACAGTGAATACTAAAACATTACAGAACTGGATCAACCAACTTATGAGACTTGAAGTAAGGAATTAGAATTCTCACTTGCTTCCCAATGTCTCTGTCAGAAATCTCAAATGCTTCTCTCTTGTTTTCCTGCTCTTGATACTGAAGCCCTGACATTTAGAAAGGAGAAAGAAGATAAAGAGATGTTTTTTCCCCAAATAA
>NW_007244575.1:0-895 GCF_000164805.1 Carlito syrichta
TAACTTCTCCCCTCCTTGATTTTTTTTCTATGTGGCAAATCATTATGTATTCACTCTGTGATTTACTTACTTGTGTATTAGCTATTTCTCTCTACCCATATGCTTTCCATAAGGATAAGGACTATTTACTGTGTGTTGTGTTCACTGGTAGACTCTTGATGTCTGTAATGAATGAAAAATTGGAACCAAGCTGACCCCCTATGGACCTAGAAGTGGCCTGCTCAGCTCGACTGGGGCTAAAGGAACAGGTGACAGGCAGCCTCATGAACTTGAGCAGCCATTGTGTTCAAGCACAGTAGTGACAATGGCCAGGTCGGTTGCACAATATAAAACATTTGTACAAAAGCCCCATACCAGTAAGATTAAACCAGATAGTTATGGAAGTGGGAAAAGTTTTCTGAGTTTGAGATTGTTTTGTTTTGTTTACATTAGTGACTTGTTCTGACCTGTGCAAGTCTTCTGCAAGATACTTGTGTCAATCCAATCCAGTGCCTGGGAGAGAGGTATGGGGCTTATGGACCTTCTCAGCTCATGTCATTATGACTGGTGGTGAGTAGGATGGGGATACTCTTTCACCAAACAGTGAATACTAAAACATTACAGAACTGGATCAACCAACTTATGAGACTTGAAGTAAGGAATTAGAATTCTCACTTGCTTCCCAATGTCTCTGTCAGAAATCTCAAATGCTTCTCTCTTGTTTTCCTGCTCTTGATACTGAAGCCCTGACATTTAGAAAGGAGAAAGAAGATAAAGAGATGTTTTTTCCCCAAATAAGTGTGTTTGGTTGTTTCTTTTTATAGTAGCACCCTGATATACTAGACTAGAGCTCATTGAGGGCAGAGCTTGTATTTTGTTACAATATATTTTTAGTGCCTAGACTATTACCAGCTAC
>NW_007244576.1:0-807 GCF_000164805.1 Carlito syrichta
AGTTATGGAAGTGGGAAAAGTTTTCTGAGTTTGAGATTGTTTTGTTTTGTTTACATTAGTGACTTGTTCTGACCTGTGCAAGTCTTCTGCAAGATACTTGTGTCAATCCAATCCAGTGCCTGGGAGAGAGGTATGGGGCTTATGGACCTTCTCAACTCATGTCATTATGACTGGTGGTGAGTAGGATGGTGATACTCTTTCACCAAACAGTTAATACTAAAACATTACAGAACTGGATCAACCAACTTATGAGACTTGAAGTAAGGAATTAGAATTCTCACTTGCTTCCCAATGTCTCTGTCAGAAATCTCAAATGCTTCTCTCTTGTTTTCCTGCTCTTGATACTGAAGCCCTGACATTTAGAAAGGAGAAAGAAGATAAAGAGATGTTTTTTCCCCAAAGAAGTGTGTTTGGTTGTTTCTTTTTATAGTAGCACCCTGATATACTAGACTAGAGCTCATTGAGGGCAGAGCTTGTATTTTGTTCACAATTATATTTTTAGTGCCTAGACTATTACCAGCTACATATGAGAATGATTGAAAAAATAACTGAATACGCATATGGGCTATATTTATTTGGGGCTATATTAATTCTTCTGATAGTATTAGTTTCTGTCTAATGTAGGATTTCTCTACACAAGCTTGCTTTGTACTTAAGATATTCGGTGATAATTTGGAGTTATCTTTGGAAAGAGGCATATTTCAACTAAAATGCACATGCAATAATGGATACAAACTAAAAATTTATGCCCTTTTGAGTTGAATTGGCAGGCTGGAAGTGTCTCTGTGGGTTGCATAGATGTTGTAA
>NW_007244577.1:0-1127 GCF_000164805.1 Carlito syrichta
AATCTTAGGAAAATACATACTTTTTTCATAATGCATAAGGTATACTTTAGAGCCTGAAATAATACTACTGCTTAGTCATTGCTCTCTCATCTTGCCTCCAGTCAGATATTATTGGTATGATGAACTAGATCTGGATTCTCTTCTTGATTTGGGAACT
This sequence comes from Carlito syrichta, assembly GCF_000164805.1. NCBI lineage: Eukaryota > Metazoa > Chordata > Mammalia > Primates > Tarsiidae > Carlito > Carlito syrichta. The sequence continues at coordinate 158 of NW_007244577.1, forward strand.
CAGGTGTGTTATTTAACCTTCTCTGTGCCTTAGGTTTTAAAGTACAATCAATATGCCCTTCAAACCTCACGAGATGAGAGTGAAAAGAAATAACGGATATGTAAGCATTCTGCATGACTTATGTTATGCCACACTAGAGTTACTGTTGAGGTTCTGTTTTGCTCTGTTGTCTTCTGTACACATCATTCCATTTCCTTAGGGTGATGTTTTCTGACACACATCTCCAGTGTGAAATTATTTATATGATGTAAGGAAGAGTTTTACAGGAAGAGAAAGTATAGGAGAAAAGAAGGATGTAACTGAATAATCAAAAAAGAAGGAAAAGAGAGGAAGTGAAAAGGAAGAGGAAAGAGAAGGGAATAAGAATGAGAAAGGCAAAAGGTGGAGTAAGAGAACAGGTGGAATGAGAGTGTGAAGATCGAAAAGTAGAGATGGAGAAAAATGATGTGAACCTGTTTCCTTTTTGAGTTGTGGCCCCTTGGCCTATGTCACTGTCTGCTGGCCTTGGCTCTCCTGAGTCAGGAAAGGTGCGGCTTCCATGGAAGGGGATACTAGAGTTGCTTCCTGGTCACCCTACTCGCTGATCATTTAGTGCTGATTCAACCTTTTACTGGATCCCAGTTTGCGAGCCAGGACTTGTGGAAACACAGGTCTCTTCCTTCTGACCTTTGTCCCTTTAGGCATTCCTTGTTGGATTATGCAAGATCAACCACCTATTCACCAGGGGATGACTTCACTAGGTCTAAAGGGGCCCAGGAATCACTGCCCTGCCTTGAATGGCAGATTATTAAATAAATAGACCACATCCGTTTATTCTTCAGTAGGGTTACTTTTAGTTGAGCCATTGTGGGTAGATTCAAGAGAACAGGAGATAGCATAATACATTAAGGGACAAACCTGAAAAGATATTATTCATTGGCTTATTTTTCAGATGTTTCTATTTAAATAATAAATACCTTAGTAGTGATCA
>NW_007244578.1:0-1829 GCF_000164805.1 Carlito syrichta
AAAGGCTGGAAAAACAAACAGCAGAAAAAGAACAATCATACCAATAGCAATGAAGTTATAGATCAGATTCCAAATAGAATGAGAAGCCACAAATTGAGAAAGAGAAGTAGTAAATCTAGAAGCCAGTTGAGAAAATGAAAGTGTAGTCAAGTGTGCCTGAGAGATAGCAGAAATTCGACTATGTAACTGTTGAATATTTAAAGAAGAATTAGAGGACTGCCAAACTCCCATAAGGTGTTTCTGAACATCATCCCAACTGACATTTTGACCATCATATGGCAAAGGTGTAACACAGATCCATTTAAATTGTGCGTGGCAGGCTACAGACATCTGAACTTTAATATGTTGAATTTGATTTCCTATATATACTAATGCTGATTCTAAAACATTTAACCTATCAATAATACCTTTATCTATCTGTTCTTGAGTAAATAAAGCTAAGCTAACATTTTGGGACAAATCATTCACATGATTAGCTGTGTGAACTTCTTGAACTAGAGCAGTAGCAGAAGCTGCTACAGATCCTATGATAGCTATTAAAGCAGAAATTTCCAAGACTAAAGCTGCAACAAACCTACAAGGCCTATTTAACTTTGCTGTGGCTTGTTCTAAAATATAAGTACCTGGAGAAGAATACCACGGTTCCTGTAGCTGAACAGGCACAAAAACGTTAAGAAGGATGCCTTAACAGAAATACTTGATATGGGTTATCAATAATACAATTAGACAAAGTACAATTTTCACAATTAATTTCAAAATGACCAAAATTATATATTACCGAGTAAATAGAATGAGCATTAGCAATTAACAAAACATATGGGGAATCAACACAAGCCTGTAAAAAGGTTGTAAAACCAGAATGAGGACAATAAAGTGTTGCAGGACCTGTTGCTGCAAACAATCAATAAAACTGAGTCTGTAATGAATGATTAGAGGACAGAGAAGTTTGAAACATGGATGTAGCCCATCCATACGGGTGCTTTCTAGTTGTGGCAAGCGTAGAGCCATTAAAACCCCAGTCACTAATATATAATTTTTCACCGGGTACAGGATAGTCCACCTTAGAGTTATAAGCACAGTCTCTCCATTTCAGGAAGCCAGCATCTCGCCGTATGAGTGACCAGTCCTTTTCCGTAATCATTGAAGGTGCAAGCAGATATGCTGAGAGGCGATGAAGCTCTAGTCGCACGGCCAGGGGCGGTTCCTCCAGGCATTAACGTCTCCAGTCGCCAACCGTCTTTGATACTGTCCTGATAAGGGCTTTCTGTACTTCAGAGACTTAAAGGTAGACATTAAGCAAGAAGTCTGATAATTATTAAAAGTAGAAAAACAAATAGGGAGGGAGTTGGAATGTCCTTTATAAGAAAAATTATGATTAGTAACATGTTTGACTTGAGCACGAAATAAAGCAGGCTCTCCCCTTTTCCTGTAAGAAGACTTCATTTTATCAGAGGTTTTATACTTTCTTCTGGATCTCAATGTCTAGTCATAGCTGAATAGCCTGAAAGGTCCAAATTTAAATGATTAATAACAAATAAAGTGTGATTCAAGATGTGGTGAGGAGAACTATACTTGAACTCACCCTCTCATAACTTAATTGATTTTTTAAAGTTTGGTGAACTCTTTCAACTATGGCTTGACCTTGTGGATTGTAGGGAATTTCTGTGGAATGAGAAATATTAAATTAGGAGTAAAATTGCTGGAAAGATTTAGATGTATATGCAGGACCGTTGTTGGTTTTCAGTTGCTCTGGCATACCTAGCTGTGAAAAGCAAAAGAATAAATGTTGTACCACATCCTTGTAGGCTTCTTCCAGTTTTGCGGAAGCT
>NW_007244579.1:0-371 GCF_000164805.1 Carlito syrichta
AGCTACGTGATAAGCCTGATAACCAGCAGGCTTAACTTGCCAGCCATCTAGCTAGTTAGCTGGCTAAGTAGCTTACTTAACTAGCAGACTTAACTTGATAGCCATCCAGCTAGCCAACTGGCATAACGAGCTAGCCACCTAGCTAACCTGTTGTCTAGCCAGCTCACTTTACTCACTGACTTAACTAGGTAGGCAGCTGGCTAGCCAGCTGACTTAATTAGCTGGCTACCGAACTAGCCAGGTTGCTAGCCAGCTGATTAACTAGCTGACTTAACCAGGTAGGAAGCTGGCTAGTCAGCTAACTAAATTAGCGAGCTACCTAGCTATCCAGTTGGCTAGCCACTTGAATTAGTTAACTGACATAAGCAGCT
>NW_007244580.1:0-683 GCF_000164805.1 Carlito syrichta
TGTTACTTAAGTAGCTAGCCAGCTTCCTGGACAGCTGATATAACTAGATAGCTACCTAGCTAGCCAGATGTACACCCAGTTGATTTAACTAGGTTACTTAAGTAGCTAGCCAGTTGGCTGGACAGCTGATATAACTAGCTAGCTACAGAGCTAGCCAGATGTCTAGCCAGCTGACTTAACTAGGTAAATTAACTAACTAGCCAGCTGGCTAGCAGGTTTACATAACAGTCTAGCTACCTAGTTAACCAGCTGAATAGCCAGCTGACTTAACTAGTTAGCAACTTACATATCCCACTATTTTGCCAGCTGACTTAACTACTTAGCTTTCTAGCTAACCAGATGGCTAGCGAGCTGAGTTAACTAGGTGTCTTAACTAGCTATCCAGCTAGCTAGCCAGCTGACTTAACTAGCTAGCTACACAGCTAGGCAGTTGGCTAACCAGCTGACTTAACTAGTTGACTTAACAAGGTAGCCAGCTGACGTAACTATCTGACTTAACTATCTAGTTACCTAGCAAACCAGCTGACTTTACTAGCTGAAAAAACTAGCTAGCATCCTAACTAAATATCAGGCTATCTAGCCGACTTAATTAGCTGACTTAACTAGCTAGCTAGCTGACATAGCTAGCTGACTTAACTTGCTGACTACCTAGCTAGTCAGTTGACTTTACTAGCTGAAATAAC
>NW_007244580.1:1769-2866 GCF_000164805.1 Carlito syrichta
CTGGCAAGCGAGTTGACTTACCTAGGTGACTTAACTAGCTAGCTAGCATGCTAGACAGCTAACTTAACTATCTATCTATCCTCTTTTGCAGCTGTCTAGCCAGGTGACTTAACTCACTAACTAAACCAGCTAGCAATCTGACTAAACTAGCTGACTTAACTAGCTAGTTAGCTAGCTACCCAGCTGACTTATATAGCTGATTTAACTAGCTTTCTACCTAGCTTGCTATCTTGAAGCTAGGTGAATTAACTAGCTGACTTAATGAGCTAGCTAGCTGACATATTTAGCTGACTTAGCTAGCTAGTTTCCTGGATAGCCAGTCGACTTAACCAGCTGAAATAACTAGCAAATCAGCTGGCTACCCATCTGATGTAACTAATTTTTTAGCCAGCTGGCTAGACAACTGATTTAATGAGCTGATATTTTCGAGGTAGCCAGCTGGTTAGCCAGGTGACTAAGCTAGCTGACTTAACTAGCTATCCAGCTGGCTAACCAGCTGACTTAATTGCCTAGCTACATAGGTAGCCAGCAGCTGTAGTTAGGTGAATTAATTAACTAACTTAATTAGCAAGCTAGCTGACATATATAGCTGACTTAACTAGCTAGCTTCTTAGCTAGTCAGTGGACTTAACTAGCTGACTTAACTAGCTGACTTAGGGAGCTGACTTAACTATTCAGATAGATGACTTAACTGGCTGACTTAACTAGTTAGCTAGCTGACTTAACAACCTAAATTAAATAGTTAGCTAACTATTTAGCTAGTTGAATAACTAGCTGATTTAATAGTTAGCTAACTAGTTAGGTAGCAGACTTAAGTAGCTGACTTAAATAGTTAACTATCTAGTGAGCTAGCTGACTTAGCTAGCTAGCTAGTTAGGTAGCTGACTTAACTAGTTGGATAACAAGATAGCTAGCTGACTGAACGAGTTGTTTAATGAGTTAGGTAACTTTTTAAACTCGCTGGTAAACGAGTTAACTAGCTGTCTTAACTAGTTGGTTAATGAATTAGCAAGGTGACTTTAATTTTTGGTTGAGTTGGTGTACTACTTAGCTGGTTTAACACGTTGGTTGACTACTCAGCCGACTTGTTAGCTGGC
>NW_007244580.1:3339-7352 GCF_000164805.1 Carlito syrichta
TTAGCTGGCTTAACTAGTCAGCCTGCGAGTGAGCCAACAGGTGAATTGACTTATCTAGTCATCCTGCCCATGAGCCGACTGGTCAGCTGACTTAGCTAATAGTCTGGTGAGTGAGCTTACTGGTCAGCAGAATTTAGTCATCTGGTGAGTGAGCAGACTGGTCAGAAGAATTGACAAGTCGGCTGGCGAATGAGCTGACCGGTCAGCCATCTTAACTAATTGGCCGGCGAGTCAGCCGATGGGTGAACTGCCTTAACTATTCGGTCAGTGACGGAGCCCACTTGTGAGCTAACTTATCTAGTCGGCTGGTGAGCAAGGCAACTAGTTAGCTGTACTGTTGGCTTGTGAGTGATCTGACAAGTTACTTGAACTGTTGGCTGGTGAGTGAGCCAAATAATTTGCTGAGTGGTAGGTGGGCGAGGGAGCCGGCTAGTTAGCTAACTTGATGGAAAGTGAGTGAGCCCACTAATTAGCTGACCAGTTAGCTGATATGCTAGCCGACTAGATAGCTAAGTAACTAGCTGATTTGCTACTTGACTTGACTAGCTAGCTGGCTATCTACCTGACATAACTAGCTAGCAAACAAACTATCTAGCTGTCTAGCCAGCTGACTTAACTAGCTAGCTAACTGGCTAGTTATTTGGCTAGCTGACTTAACTAACTTGCTGACTAGCTAGCTGACTTAACTAGATAGCTGGCTAGCTAGCTTAATTAACTAGCTGAGGAGGTATTTGGCTGGCTAGTAAGATAGACAGCTGACTTAATTACCTTGCTACTTGGTTGGCTAGATTACTAGCCAGATGGCTTAACTGGCTAGCTACATGGCTGACTAGCCAGCTAGGCAGCTGGCTAGCTTGCTAGCTGGCTCACAAGCTGGTTAGCCCGCCAGCTTAAAAAGCCAGCCAGCTGACTAGACAGTCAAATAGCCATGCGGTTTAACTAGCCAGCAACCCTGCTGGTCAGCTGGCTAGCCAGCCGATTTAACTAGGTGGCCACCTACCTGAGCAGCCTGTTAAACAGTGGGCTTAACTTGCCAGACACCTACCTAGCCTGCTGGCTAACCAGCTGACTTAACAAGCTGACTTAACTAGATAGCCATCTGGCTAGCCGTCTGGCTTAACTTGTAACCACCTAGCTAGACAGCCGGTTAAGAGCTCACTTAACTCTCTGAATTACCTAGCTAGCCAACTGACTTAAGGAGCTAGCTACTTACGTATCCAGATGGCTAGCCAGCTGACTTAACTAGCTGACGTAATCAGTTAGCCAGCTGGCTAGCCAGCTGACTCAACTAGGTGACTTAACTCTTTAGCCTGCTGTCTAACCAGCTGATTTAACTATCTGACATCACTAGCTAGCCAGGTGGCTAGCCAGCTGACTTAACTAGTTAGCTACATATGTATTCTGCATGCTTGCCAGTTGATTTAAGTAACTAGCTACCTAGTTATCCAGCTAGCTAGCGAGCTGACTTAACTAGGTGACCTAACTAGATAGCTAGCTGACTAGCCAGCTGATATAACTAATTAGCTACCCAGCTAGGCATCTGACTTTACTAACTGAAACAACTAGCTAGATACCTAGCTAGATATATTACTAGCTAGTTGACTTATCTATCTGACTTCACTAGCTGACTTAATTAGCTAGTTACCTACCTAGCCAGCTGAAATAACTAGCTCATATAAGTGGCTAGCCAACTGTCTAGCTGTCTAGCCTTCTGACTTAACTAGCTTTTTAACTAGCTAGTGAGCTGGCTAGCCAAAAGACTTAACGAGGTGACTTAAATAACTAGCCAGATGGTTAGTCAGGTGACTTAACTAGTTGATTAATGAACTAGGCATCTGACCAGCCAGATGACTAAACTAGCTGAATTAACTAGCTATCCAACTGGCTAGCCAGCTGACTTAACTAGCTCACTTAAATAGCTAGCCAGCTGGCTAGCGAACTGACTTAACTAGGTCCCTACCTGGCTAGCCAGCTGACTTAACTAGCTCACTTAAATAGCTAGCCAGCTGGCTAGTGAACTGACTTAACTAGGTCCCTACCTAGCTAGCCAACTGGCTTAACCAGCTGTGTTAACTGGCTGGCCTGCTTTCTAGTCAGGTGAATTAAGAAGCTTGCTACAAAGCTAGCCACCTGGTTTTCCAGCTGAAATATCTAGCCAGCAATGTAGCCAGCTGAATAAATAACAAGCTACCTAGCTAGAGAGTGGGCTAGTCACCTGACTTAACTAGGTGACATAACAATCAAGCCAGTTGGCTATACAGCTGACAAAACTAGCTAGTAACCAAGTTAGCATGCTGGCTAGCCAGCTGACTTAACTAGCTGACTTAACTAGCTAGCCAGCTGGCTATCCAGCTGACTTAACTAGCTACCTATATACATAGGATGCTGGCTTGCCAGCTGACTTTACCTAAATAACTAGCTAACCTGCTGACTAGAGAGTTGACTTAACTAGGTAACTTAACTAGCTAGTCAGCTGGCTAACTAGTTAGCTTACTCATTATCTACCGTGATTGCTAGCTTTCTTAATTATCTGACTTAACTCCTTGGCTCACAAGCTAACTAGCTGACTCAACCAGCTTACATAACTCGTTAGCTAACTAGCTAGCTATCTGACTCATCCAGTTGACTTAACTTGTTAGCTAACTAGCTAGCTAGCCTACTCTTCCATCTGACTCAACCCATTTGCTAACTAGCTAGCTAGCTGACTCAACCAGCTGACTTAACCCTTCAGTTAACTAGCTACCTGACTCAACCTGTTGACTTAACCTTTTTCCTAATTAGCTAGCTAGCTGTTTTAAGCACCTGACTAAATTAGAAATCTGTTTTAACTAGTAGAGTTAGCTAGCTGACTTAACTACTTAGGTAGCTGAATTTACTGGCTGACTTAACTAGTTAGCTAGCTGACTTAACTACCTGAATGAAATATGTAGCTATTTAACTACCTGAATAACTAGCTGACTTAACTAATTAGCTAACTAGTTATGTAGCAGATTTAAGTAGGTGACTTAAATAGCTAGCTAATTAGTGAGCTAGCAGACTTAGCTAGCTTACTTAGCTAGCCCGCTGTTTAGCCAGCAGACTTAGTTAGCTGACTTAACTAGTTGGCTAACCAGATAGCTAACTGATTTAACGAGTTGGTTAATGAGTTAGCTAACTTTTTTAGCTAGTTGGTAAACGAGTATATTAGCTGACTTGTCTAGTTGGTTAACATGTTAACTAGGTGAAATAATTTGTTGGCTGAGTAGTCGGTCGACACATTGGCTGGTTTAACACATTGGCTGACTACTCAGCCAGTTTGTTAGCTGGCTTAACCTGTTGGCCGATTAGTCAGCCAACTAGTTAGCTGGGTCAACTAGTTGACTGACGAGTCTGCCAGTTAGCTAGGCTAACTAGTTGCCATGCTGGTTTGCTGAACTAGTCATCCGACTAGTTGGCAATCTAGTTAGCTGTCCGAACTAGTCAGCTGACTAGTTAGCTGAGGTAATATATCAGCTGACAAGTTGACCGATTAGTCAACTGATTGGTTAGCTGACTCAACTAGTTGGCCATCTGGTAGGATGACCAGTTAGTTGATTTAACTAGTCGACCTGAGTGAGCCCAGTGAGTTGAATTAACTAGATGGCCGGTGAGTAATCTGACTTATCAGCTGACTTAACTAGTTGGTCGGTGAGTGAGCTGGCTTCTCAGCAGATGTAACTAGTCACGCAACGAGTGAGCCTACTGGTCAGCTGACTTAATTAGTAGGCAGCATTTGAACTCACTGGTCAGCTGAATTTAGTCATCTGGCATGTGAGCCAACAGCTCAGAAGACTTAACTAGTCAACCGGCTATTGAGCCGACCGGTAGCCAACTTAACTGGTCGGCTGGACAGTGAGCCGACAGGTGAGCTGCCTTAACTTGTCGACTGGCGAGCAAGCTGACCCGTGATCTTACTTAACTAGTTGGCTGGCAAGGAACATGACTAGTTAGCTGAGTTGTCCTGCGAGTGAGCTGACAAGTTTGTTGACCTGTTG
>NW_007244581.1:0-784 GCF_000164805.1 Carlito syrichta
CTAAGTCAGCAGGCTAACCAGCTGTGTAGCTAGTTAAGTCACCTCTTTAAGTCAGTTGGCTAGCCAGATCGCTAGCTAGTAAAAAAGCTAGTTAATTCAGATGGCTAGACCGCTGTCTGGCTAGTTATTTCCTCTGGTAATGTCAACTGGCTAGCTAGGTAGCCAGCAATTTAAGTAGGCTAGTTATGTCAGCTAGCTAGCTAGTTATGTCAGCTAGTTAAGTTGGCTAGCTAGCTAGCTAGATAGTTAGGAAGCTAGCTAGTTATTTCAGCTACTAAAGTCACCTGGTTTGCTATGTAGCTAGCTAGTTAAGTCATCTAGTTTTGTCAGCTGGCTAGCTAGTAGAGTCAGCTAATTTAGTCAGCTCTCTAGCCACCTGCCTAGCTGGGTAGCTAGCTAGTTAAGTCAGTTGGATAACCAGCTAGCTAGCTAGTTAAGTCACCTAGTTAAGTCACCTTGCTAAGCAGTAGGTTAGCTAGGAAGCTAGGTAATTAAGTCAAGTGGCAATCCACCAGGATACGGACATATCTAGCTAGTTAAGTCAGCTGGCTAGCCACCTGTCTATCTAGTGATGTCAGCTAGTTAAGTCAGCTGGCTAGCCAGCTGGCTAAATAGTTAAGTCAGTTAGTTGAGTGTGCTGGCTAGTCAGCTGGCTAGCTGGTTAAGTCAGCTAGTTAATTCAAGTGGCTAGCCAACTGGTTAGCTAAGTAGCTAGCTAGTTAAGTCATCTGGCTAGTCAGTTGGCCTGCTAGTTAAGTCAGCAAGCTAAGTGAGCTGGCTAGCC
>NW_007244582.1:0-706 GCF_000164805.1 Carlito syrichta
AACTAGCTAGTTAGCTGACATAACTAGCTGACTTATATTGCTAGCTTCCTAGCTAGCCAGCTGACTTAACTAGCTGAAATAACTAGCTAGCCTGATGGATAGCCTTCTGCCTTGACTAGCTTTTTATTTTATCTCATTTTATTTTTTTGAGTGGAATCTCACTCTGTCACCCAGACTGGAGTGCAGTGGCCGCTTCTGGCCACTGCAGCCTTGACCTGCTGGGCTCCGGTGATCCTTCCACCTCAGCCTTCCAAGTAGCTGGAATTACAGGCATGTGCTACCATGCCTGGCTGATTTTTTGATTTATTGTAGAGATGAGGTCTCACTGCCCAGGTGGGTCTCGAACATGCGGGCTCAGGCAATTCACTCACCTCAGCCTCCCAAGGAGTGGGATTACAGGCTGAGACACTGAGCCCGGCTATCTAGCTTTTTAACTAACCAGCTGGATAGCTAACTGACTTAACCAGCTTACTTAACTAGCTAGCCAGCTGGTTTCCAGCTGACTTAACAAGCTGACTTAACTAGCTGGCTACCTATCTAGCAAGCTGGCTAGATAACTGACTTACCTAGATGACTTAAGCTAGCAAGCTGGCTAACCAGCTCACTTAACTAGCTAGCTACTTACCTAGCCAGTTGGCTGGACAGCTGACTAAACTAGCTGACTTAACCAGATAGCCAGTTTGCTATCCAGCTTACTTAACTCGAA
>NW_007244583.1:0-728 GCF_000164805.1 Carlito syrichta
TGATTGATCCAACTGGTCAGCTGAATTAACAAGTTGGCAGGCAAGTGAGCTGACTGGCCAGCTGACTTTAGTTGGTTGGCATGTGAGCCGACTGGTCAGAAGACTTAACTAGTAGACTGGCGATTGAACTGACTGGTGAGTTAACTTAACTAGTAGGCTGTTGAGTGAGCCAAGGGGTGAGGTGTCTTAACTAGACTGCCAGCAAGCGAGCTGACCAATGAACTGACTTAACTTGTCATGTGGTGAGCAAGTCAACTAGTTAGCTGACTATTAGCCTGCGAGCAAGCCGACAAGTTTTTTGACCTGTTGGCTGGAGAGAGCATTGACTAGTTTGCTAAATGGTTGGCAGGCGAGCAATCCAACTAGTTAGCTGACCTGATGGAAAGCGAGCAAGGTCACTAGTTAGCTGACCAGCTAGTGGAGTTGCTAGCTGACTATTTTGCTAAGTAACTAGCTGATTTGCTAGCTGACTTAACTAGCTAGGTGACTACCTAGCAGGCTATCTAGCTGACGTAACTAGCTAGCAAACAAGCTATCTAGCTGTCTAGCTAGTTGACTTAACTTCTTAGCTAACTGAAGGTTAGCTGGCTAGCTGACTTAACTATCTAGCTAACGAGCTAGCTGACTAGCTAGCTGACTTAACTAGTTATCTCACTAGCAAGCCAACTTGCCAGCTGACTTAACTAGCTAGCTGACTGTTTAGCTGACTTGCTAGCTGACTTAACCTG
>NW_007244584.1:0-985 GCF_000164805.1 Carlito syrichta
AACCAGCTGGCAAGCGAGGTTCCTTAACTAAGTGACTTAACTAGCAAGGCAGCTGGCCAGTCAGCTGACTTTACTAGCTAGCTACCCAGAAAGGCAGCTGGCTACCAAGTTGACTTAACTAGCTGACTTAACTAGCTAGCCAGCTGACTTCAATAACTGACTTAACTAGCTGACTTAACTTAAATAACTAGCTACCTAAATAACCAGCTGACTTTACTAGCTGAAATAACTACCTGGCTACCTAGCTAGCTATGTAGCAAGCAAGCCGACTTAACTAGCTGACTTAACTAGCAAGCTAGTTGACATAACTAGCTGACTTAACTAGCTAGCTACCTAGGTAGCCACCTGACTTAACTAGCTGAAATAACTAGCTAGGCCATTTTCTAGTCATCTGACTTAACTTGCTTTTTAACTGGTTAGCCAGCTGTGTAGCCAACTGACTTAATGAGGTGGCTTAATTAGCTAGACAGCTGGTTAGTCAGCTGACTTAACTAGTTGATTAACGAACTAGGCAGCTGGTCAGCCAGGTGACTAAACTGGTTGACTTAACTAGTTATCCAGCTGGCTAGACAACTGACTTAACTAGGTCACTACCTAGCTAGCCAGTTGGCGAGGCAGCTGACCTAACTAGCTTTCTTAACTAGCTGGTCTGCTTTCTATTCAGTTGAATTAACTAGCTTGCTACATAGCTAGCCAGCTGGCTAGCCAGCTGAATTAACTAGGTGACTTACCTAGCTAGCCAGCTGTCTAGCCAGCTGACTTAACTAACAAGCTACCTAGCTAGCAAGCTGGCTAGCCAGCTGACTTAAGTAGCTGACATAACTAGCTAGCCATCTGGCTAGCCAGCTGACTCAATAGCCTAGCTACCATGCTAGCCAACAGGCTAGTCAGCTGATTAAACTAGCTGTCTAAACAAAGTAGTCAACTGTCTAGCTGGCAGACTTAACTAGCTAGCTACCTAGCTAGACAGCTGAATAGTCAGCTG
>NW_007244585.1:0-2992 GCF_000164805.1 Carlito syrichta
CTAGCTGACTTAACTATCAAGCTAGTTGACATAACTAGCTGACTTAACTAGCTAGCTACATAGGTCGCCACGTGACTTAACTAGCTGAAATAACTAGCTAGGCCATTTTCTAGTCATCTGACTTAACTTGCTTTTTAACTGGCTAGCCAGCTGTGTAGCCAACTGACTTAATGAGGTGGCTTAATTAGCTAGACAGCTGGTTAGTCAGCTGACTTAACCAGTTGATTAACGACCTAGGCAGCTGGCCAGCCAGGTGACTAAACTGGTTGACTTAACTAGTTATCCAGCTGGCTAGACAACTGACTTAACTAGGTCACTACCTAGCTAGCCAGTTGGCTAGGTAGCTGACCTAACTAGCTGTCTTAACTAGCTGGCCTGCTTTCTAGCCAGTTGAATTAACTAGCTTGCTACATAGCTAGCCAGCTGAATTAACTAGGTGACTTACCTAGCTAGCCAGCTGTCTAGCCAGCTGACTTAACTAACAAGCTACCTAGCTAGCAAGCTGGCTAGCCAGCTGACTTAAGTAGCTGACATAACTAGCTAGCCATCTGGCTAGCCAGCTGACTCAATTGCCTAGCTACCATGCTAGCCAGGAGGCTAGTCAGCTGATTAAACTAGCTGTCTAAACAAAGTAGTCAGCTGTCTAGCTGGCAGACTTAACTAGCTAGCTACCTAGCTAGACAGCTGAATAGTCAGCTGAATTAACTAGCTGACATAACTAGACACCTAATGGCTAGCCAGCTGAATTAACTAGCTACTTACATACATAGACCACTGGCTAGCCAGCTGACTTAACTACCTGACTTAATTAGCTAGCCAGCTGACTTAAGTAGCTGACTTAACTAGCTAACTCTCTATCAAGCCATCTGACTTTACTAGCTGTAACTAGCTATCTCCCTAGATAGCTATCATATAGTAGCTGATTTAACTAGCTGACTTAACAAGGTAGTTAGCTAACATATTTATGTGACTTAAGCTGGCTACCTAGCTAGCCATCTGACTTAACTAGCAGAAATAACTAGTGAGCCAACTGTCTACCCCATCTGACGTAACTAGCTTTTTAACTAGCTAGCCAGCTGACTAGACAACTGACTTAATGAGCTGACTTAACTAGCCAGTCAGCTGGTTAAGCAGCTATCTAAACTAGCTCACTTAACTAGCTTGCCAGGTGGCTAGCCAGCTGACTTAATTGCCTAGCTACCTAGCTAGCCAGGAGACATACAGCTGATTTAACTAGCTGACTTAACGAATTAGCCAGCTTGCTAGCCAACAGACTTAACTTGCTAGCTACCTAGCTGGACAACTGGATAGCCAGCTGACTTATCTAGCTGATATAACTAGATAGCCTGATGGCTAGCCAGCTCACTTAACTAGTTAGCAACCTATGTTGCCCTCTGTCTTGCCAACTGACTTAACTACCTAGCTAACCTGCTGGACAGCAAGTTGACTTAACTAAGTGTCTTAACTAGCTAGCCAGTTGGCTAGCCAGCTGATTTAACTAGCTAGCTACACTGCTAGGCAACTGGTTAGCCAGCTGACTTAACTAATTAACTTAACTAGATAGCCAGCTACTTAACTAGCTGACTTAACAAAGTAACCAGCTGACTAGCCAGCAACTTAACTAGCTAGCTACCTAGCTAGACAGCTGGATAGCGAGTTGATCTAACTAGCTGACATTACAAGATAGCCTGATGGCTAGCCAGCTGACTTAACTAGCTACCTACCTACATAACACTATGACTTGTCAGCTAACTACCTAACTACCTAGCTAACATGCTGGCCAACGAGCTGACTTAACTACATGACTTAATTAGCTAGCCAGCTGGCTCACCAGCTGATTTAACTAGCTAGCTACTCTGCAAGGCAGCTGGCTAGCCAGCTGATTTAACTGACTTAACTAGTGAGCTACCTAGCTAGCCAGCTGACATAACTAGCTGACTTAACTAGTCAGTTACGTAGTTAGCCAGCTGGCTGGCCAGCTGACTTAATTAGCTGGGTTATCCAGCTAGCCAGCTTGCTGGAAAAACTGACTTAACTAGCTGACTTAACCAGTTAGCCAGCTGTCTAGCCAGCTGACTTAACTAGCTAGCTACTTTGATTGGCAGCTGGGTAGCCAGCTGAATTAACTAGCTGACTTAACTAGATAACCAACTGGCTAGCCAGCTGACTAAAGGAGCTTGCTACCTAGATAGACAGCTGACTAGCCAGCTGACCTAACTTTTTGATATCACCAGTTAACCAATTGGTTAGCAAGCTGATTCAACTAGCTTAATACCTAGCTGAGCTACTAGCTGACTTAACTAGATCGCTACTTGTTAGGCAGCTGACTTAACTAGGTTGCTACCTAGCTATCCAGCTGGCTAACCAGCTGACTTAAATAGCTAGCAAGCTGGAAAGTCAGCTGACTTAACTAGGTAGCTACCTAGCTAGCCTGATGGCTAGCCAGCTGACTTAACTAGCTAGCCAGCTGCTGAGCAACCTGAATTAACTAGCTAACTATCTGGTAGTCCTCTGGCTAGTCAGCTGACTTAACTATGTGACTTAACTATCTAGCTAGCTGATTTGACAGGTGACTGACTTAACTGGCTGACTTAACTAGATAGCTACCTGTCTTAACTATCTGAATTATATAGTTAGCTAACTATTTAACTAGCTGACTTAAGTAATTAGCTAAGTAGTTAGGTAGGAGACTTAAGTAGCTGACTTAAATAGTTAACTAACTAGTGAGCTAGCTGAATTAGCTAGCGACTTAACTGGCTAGCTATTTAGCTAGCTGACAGCTAGCTGACTTAACTAGTTGGCTCACTAGATAGCCAGATGACTTAATGAGTTGGTTAATGGGTTAGAAAACTTTCTTAACTAGTTGGTAAACGAGTTAACTAGTTGACTTAACTAGTTGGTTAATGAGTTAGCTAGGTGACTTTACTTGTTGGCTAACATGTTGACCGACTATTTAGCTGGGTTAATATATTGGCTGAATACTCAGCTGACA
>NW_007244586.1:0-655 GCF_000164805.1 Carlito syrichta
ATTTCCATCACAGTATTCTTTACTGCTGTCATTTCTGACATCAGCTCATTCCTATTTTCCTCTTGTCTCTCCTCAATTTTTTTAATTCTCTCCATTAATGTCTTGATGTCTGGGTTTGTTGCTTGTAACCAGTCATTCTGGGGGCTCTTCATTGTTTGTGTTCCAGAATCTGTTTTCTCAGTGTCTGATTTCCCAGGGGTCTGTGTGAGACCTATATTCTGCTTTTGGTTTTTCTTCATTTGTGCGGTTTTTCCCCCTGCCTACTTTTTCCTTCCCTCCACGTCACCGTCTTCTTTAATTCTGTTATTCAGGGGTAAAGGAATTGGTTTTACTTCTGTTTTTTCAATCTCCTATTCTTTATGTATGCCCTCTTACTTTGTTCAATTCTGGAGTTGTACTGTAGGTTGAAGGTGGTCCTTTTTACAGTTTTGAGATTTACTTAAGGGGAGAGCTGTGATTCAAAATCTATCTGCAGGTCCTGGTATTTGCTGACAGGTGTGTGGATAATGTGGAACCCACTTCCCACTGCCCTGGAATCTGTCCGTGCAGTGGGGCTGTAGGTTTACTCCCTGAAATAAAATGTGGTTAGCAGAGGGGAGAGAATGGAGCAGATAGTGGGTTGAAGAGGGGAGTGGAGAGATAGACGAGTAAGGGG